>NW_023270323.1:31277209-31365476 GCF_011800145.1 Mirounga leonina | reverse complement strand
GAAAGAAAGAAAGAAAGAAAGAAAGAAAGAAAGAAAGAAAGAAAGAAAGAAAGAAACTTATTGTGAAAGAAGGAAAGAGAAAATAGATACCCATAAACTCTAATTTCATTTGGAAAAAAATATAGTTCTTATGTTCTTACAGAAGGAAATTGCTTTTTCAAGTGTCCAAATGCCTAAAAAATCCAAAGAACTCACAATAAGATGAATCACAAAAATGAAAACTATTAAAATGTCACTTTGGCAAGGAAAAAACTGCTCTGTATGGTTCAAGGTGTACCACAATGATGTGAACTACAGTATTGTGATCAAAAGTTCATGTTGTCACAGTGGAGCCACATAATGAACAGAGTTGTAGATCATAATATTGATGGTGATTTACGAATTGAGAACATTTTTAACTTTTTATAATTTGGCAGGTAATTTTTATAATGCTGAATTGGAAAATACAAATATACTTTACATATCTCATTTCTTCATATAACAAAAGGAAAAATAAGGTAGTATTAATAATATGTTAAAGGTAAATCAAGAGACAGAAAGATAAAAGTCTATGCTGTGAATATCTAATTACCAAACATATTAATCTAGGAGAAAATTTTTCAGCATAGAAGTTTTAAATTTAGACTTTGAACTGTTGGAAAATTCTATATAATGCAAATATTTTTAAAGATATAACTATTTTCACATAAAAATATAATTTTTAAAGTGTAAATAATAAACTGTTATTTGCTTAAATGGCAGAAAGCAAACTAGAGCAACATTATTATATGAACATTTTCTAATAATGTTATTTTTCTTTTGGTTAAGAGTGAAGTATACAATGTCAATAAAGTGATTCAAGTTAATTTAGGTAGTATTTTCCTTCAGTAATATATTATTATGTTTGTAGTATCAACTAAGACAATTAAGTTAAAATCAGAGTTTGCTATGTTCCCTCTTTAGGCTTAATGCATTTTTTTTAAAAAAATGTACTATTTATTAGAATCAACTTATAATTAATATTTTGGTCATTTTGTTGCATGATCTGCTGATGTTCTTTCAGCTGTGTGTCAATGAAACTTAAGAAAAAAAAATTATAAAATTGAGCTTGCTTTGTCTTTCCCAAATTTCAATAATATTCACCACCCTAAGAGAGTATTCCAGACACTGCTTTACATCTTCTGTGAGTGCACTATCTACTAGTAAGAGAGAACGGGTCTGTGTAGACTTTAATAAAAGATTATTACTTTCATATTGAAAATGACTTTCTGATAGTTTATAGGATGGTAATTATTCATTGTGTCCTCACTAGTGGTGAACGTATTAACCATTGTATAGAGATCAGTTAATAAATCAATGAGGCCGAAATCTGGAAATCCCATAGTGCTCTCTTTCATAAACAGGCTTTGCAAAATGCTATGGGGATGAATGCGAAGCAGGCCTGAGGTACCAAGCACTGCTGCAGTAATAGAAGGAGATGGCCTCCCCTGTACTTGACAGGTCTTGCTGGTTTTCCATGCCCAGGGAATGGTTAAGTATGTAAAAGTTCGTAGTAAGATCTTTGGATTTTACAAAAGCCAGCTTAATAATCCAAATATTATCCTTTAATGGAAGCACAGATCTGAGAAGCAAGATAAAGGCACATTCCAAATTGTTTCTGTTTCCACACTTCTTGCAGAAGAAATGATATTCTTCTTCCTTCACTGGAAAATTAAAAGCCATCCTCAGAGTCCTGTCCTTTTATTTCTCTATGTCCTTTATAATTATCATCATGTTTATATTTTCAAAATTACTAGTGCTTTTTTTTTTTAAAGATTTTATTTATTTATTTGACAGAGAGAGACACAGCGAGAGAGGGCACACAAGCAGGGGGAGGGGGAGAGGGAGAAGCAGGCTTCCCGCGGAGCAGGGAGCCCGATGCGGGGCTCAATCCCGGGATCCTGGGATCATGACTGAGCCGAAGCCAGATGCTTAACTGACTGAGCCATCCAGGCACCCCTACTAGTGCTTTGTATATTACTACTGACCCCACCCTAGTATTGTTACACTGCCGATAGACAGTTTTGAATATTCTTTTCTGTTTCCCTTAAGAGCCAGGTTCATGAAAGCAAAGGGAAAAAGAGACATGGATATTCTCTGCTGGTTTATGCAAAGGACCCACTAAGGCCTTTATGAATTAACAGGTTACCCAGCTTGCCAGTGTCTGGCACTTTTCGTTTGGATCTGGGACCAGGACATAGGTCCCTAATTTTAGAGTGAGAGGATATTTATGTGGAGTAAGGGCTCAAGGAGGTATTGTTTGCTAATGGACAAAGTTATTGAATTATTGAAAGGATGTGAAATCAGTGACCAGGTAGGTGGTGAACTGTGTGGTGTCCCAATGCCCCATTCCTAAAATTTCATGAAAATTTCATATTCAACTGTATAAAACATCAGCATTTTATCATAAAAAATGATACTTTATATCATTTCTCATGTGAGATTCTTTTATTTCTCTTTTCCTAAATGGCTAAAATAAATATTTATTAAAAATCTAGGTTGGATGAAGAAACATTCTTTATCTGGGCAATTTCCTTTTGTGAAAAAACATATTTAGACATATAAATATACAAATATAAAATATAGATGTGAATGAAAATTTTCCAGCTTAATGAGCTATGGCAGAGGAATTCCTGTAGAGAAGAGCTGGGATGATGTTTACAAAGAGATGGCTCTGTCCAGCATTAAAATTTTCAATAAATGGGGGTGCCTGCCTTTGGCTCGGGTCATGATCCAGGGGTGCTGGGATCGAGCCCCACATTTGGCTCCCTGCTCAGCGGGAGGCCTGCTTCTCCCTCTCCCACTCCCCCTGCTTGTGTTTCCTCTCTCACTGTGTCTCTCTCTGTCAAATAAATAAAATCTTTAAAAAAATTTTTTTTTCAATAAATGAATCTTATTACTGGAAAATTTACTTAATTGTGTCTTATGTCAGTGAAATATTCACTGACTCACTCCTCAGTCTTTTTACTAGATTAGACATGTTCAGTAAAGAAAGATAACTCATACTTTTTTTTAACCACTAATACTACAGTTTTCATTACATGCAATGAAAGGTAAAAAACTACTTTATATTACCAAGGATCAGGTTCCTTTTTCAAACTCGTAAACTTATTTCTATTATGTGGATATTGTCAAGTACATTATAACAATTCACATTTAGATAGCTGTTGAATTAAATGCTCAGCCCTGAAAGATATCTCCTAAATAATCCAAATTTGTGAGCAACTTGTTAAGCAAACAATGAATCCTTTCACCTTATCCTCATGTTTACCCTTTGCGAGGACATCATTATTTTTCTCTTTGAAGAAAAGCAGCAAATAAATTTTGGCTAATGCATTCTACATACCAAGTAAGGATTTATCTCTGTATGTAAAGAAAACTTACAAGTCACTTCAAACTCCATTATAAATATGGCCTAAATGTGTTTAAATTATTATTTAATTTACCACGTTGCCATCCAATTGAAGATATTGAGAAAACAAGGATGAAATAATTTTAAACTGAGGAATCTCAATCAGTTAGAGATGTCTTATTGCTGACTGCAGGATGCAGAATGGGCACTATGTGAACTCCCACTCTTACATTTTACCTGTGATGGTTTTGGTCCCATATAAATATATATCTCCATTTTTCCCATTTGAAAATATGTATAAATATTTGAAAAATTCTTTCCAAATAATTTTACAACTAAATCTGTCTTTATAGATTTTTTTTATATGTGGGGAAACAAAAGAAAACAACAAAATGACCAAAATGCTATGTGTTCATTCATACAAGTCCAAGGTCGTATTTTAGTTGATTTCATCCTTTCAACCAATTCTTCAAAACATTCTTTGAGCATTTTAAAATAGGGATATATTTTCTCTATCTTGGCTTTCTCTGTTTTGACCAAAAATAGATTCATTTAGATCTTCAATGCAGTACTTCATACAAATTCTTATAACACAAGCTTATTCCTCTAACATGAGTTTAAAACTCATCTTGTAAGAGCCTTCAACTATTTTTATTTGCTTGTCACAGGTAGAAACTTCATTTTACTAATTCAGCTGTATAATAAATTGAAATTTATTTTTCTAAAACTATAATTTCTATTCTGAACCCTATTTCATCAGAGTGTCAAAATTTGTAATCCAAATTATTTCATGGTCTTCCCTTTTCTTTTCTAGGTTCTGAGTCAAGGGTCTGTGGGTCTTACATAGTCCCAAAACACTGGGGGTATGATGGACATCTAGTTCTAACTGTGCTCTGTTCACACTGACTTCTATTGAGTCGCTCCTTATCTTGCTTATTTCTCGGTCATTCTATTCAGATTTCTACTACATCATTCTTGGTTCTCATCTGGTCCATTAAATTCAGCAAATCTCTTTTCTTCTGTAGTACCATGCTCAGGCCAAGAGAAATAATTTTGTTGTTCCTCCCATAGTGTTGTGCTTGGGGAACTTTTTGAGCCTAATTAAGCCTCAATCTGTCTGGAAATTCCATGAAACTGTTTTTATATTTGGCCCCATTTTGTGTTGCATGCATATTATTCTACTGTTGCTGTGCACTCTGGGACCTGAAGAGTTCTGTTACACTTTCTAAGGCTCTATCTGCATAAATACACGATTCTGTCATCTTTCCCTGGAGACTCACTTCCTTGCTAAGGTGTTAGTGAGAGATAAGATAGAATTACATTCTGGTCTCAGTTGCCTCAAACATGTACAGGATGAATGGATTATGTAAAAATAACAAAATGTAATACAAAATAACCTAGACTGACTATTTACCTGGTTCTATATTCATGTTTTCTTTCTTTACCTCTTTTTTTTTTTTTTAAAGATTTTATTTATTCATTTGACAGAGAGAGAGACAGCGAGAGAGGGAACACAAGCAGGGGGAGTGGGAGAGGGAGAAGCAGGCTTCCCGCGGAGCAGGGAGCCTGACGTGGGGCTTGATCCCAGGACCCTGGGACCATGAGCTGAGCCGAAGGCAGTCGCTTAACCGACTGAGCCACCCAGGCGCCCCATCTTTACCTCTTTTTATTTTTCAAGATTTTACTTATTTATTTGAGTGAGAGAAAAAACATGAGCAGGGGGTAGGGGCAGAGGGAGAAGCAGGCTCCCCACTGAGCAGGGAGCCCAATGAGGGACTCGATCCCAGGACTCTGGGCTCATGACCTGAGCTGAAGGCAGATGCTTAACTGACTGAGCCACTCAGGTACCCCCTTTCTTTTCCTCTTTTAATAGGGAGATATTTTTCCTTCTTCCAATTGCAGGCTTCTCCTCTTTCCTAGGCTTTGAACTCCATCTTTGACTTTCTGAGACACTTGTTTCTGCATGTAACTAATTCCTATTTACTGACTCATTCAGATGGCAATGACGATGATGCCATGTATCAGGGCAAAGTCAGGAAGAGAGCTCTTCAGGAGTTTAATAGACAATTGTGATAAAAGGACAAAAGTGATAAAAGACATGACAAACCAAACGGGCGATAGTAAGACATCCAGAACTTGGCAGTAGCTGAACTCTACTATCACCCCAATAGTTGGAAGTACAGTGGGGCAAGGTGGTGCTACCAGAGTGCAGGCAGAGCTTTCTGAGACCTGGCATGGGGCCAAGAGAAAGAGAAAGATAATTATAACTATCCTGACTTCCTTTCTCTCCTGAAGTCTTCTGCTAGTGCATCCAGAATCTTGAAACTAACTGGAAACCAATTGATAAAGGACCCTCCCCCCAAAAAAAGAGGCAGACATCTGTGATGTAGAGCAGAGCAAAACCACATCAGAGAGTCAATCTGAGAGTAAATGAACCAATCACAGGTCCAACTGCCAAGAAATAACAGCACATGTCAACTTTACCAACCTTTGATATTAGCACTAATATTATCTCCATTTTATGGGGAGAAAATGAAAACAATGTCATGTTAAAAAATGGTAATAACAATGGAGAATGGGTTGTTTAGGGGGCTGGGAGAATAGGAGAGGTATGGAGGGAACATTAATTTTTCCTTTAGTCTCCTTTAGACTGATGAATTTGTTAAAATCAACACATATTCCTTCAGTAAGTAAAAGTAGTATGAAAATGATTAAGCACCTCCCACTAAAAATCTTAATTTCTAATTCTTCCTCAATTTACTTCTTCATCTCTCATCTCTTTTATAATCAAACTTCTTAAAAGATTTTTATGAACTGATTGTCTCTTACTCTGATCTTTTCACTCACTCTATCCCCTGCAATGTCTTCTAATTCTCCCACTCTATTGAAACAGTCTTTGGCAAGGACCACAAATGATCTTTTATTATGACACACCGTGAGTAATTTCCATTCCTTTTTACTTGACCCTTTCCCCTTTTTCTTAAAAAAGTTTTTGCATAAAAGACATCACATTTTTTTTTTCTAGGCAGTATTTGAGGTCAAAAAAGAAGGCCACATCCATACCTTTTAATGAACTTTATGAAGATATCACACATTTCTGTTTATATCTCCTTGGCTAGGACTAAGTCATAGGGACATACCTAGCTCCAAGGAAGGCTGGGAAATAAAATCTTTTAGCCAGATGGAAATATGATTATCAAAAAGATGGAGTTCTGAAAGAAAAAAATGGAGTTCTGTTGTTAAAAAAAAAATTGAATGAATATTTTGAAATTCCTAGCAGTCTATGCCAAAGAGGTTATGATATATGTCTTCAATTATCTCAATAAAATATTAATTAAATCACTAATATTTAGCACAGTGGAGTTGAGAATGTAGAGTGAAGACATGATAAATTATCTCAGAATGTTGGAAAACAAATGTACTACAAGAATATAGTAGTTCTAGGAGTTACTTATTTTGTGCTAATTTAGGGAATTTTATTATGACTTGAATATGAAATATGTCCAGTTATGTTTTTCTTTCCCCTAGTAATATTCAGGTGCTCAGTTACAGGCAGGAAAATGGTGCAGGTTGAAGTTCAAGAAAAGGTTTCCTAGAGTGAAAATGGAGGGGAAAGGGGCAAATGAGTTGAGTGTTTGCAAATGAGTGACATACTGTGTAATCAAGATGGACAAAAAAGAAGAAAAAAAACTGGGAGAGGGCTAATCAAAAGACAGTTATAGCAAAAGGGCTAGAGAGGGATTAGGAATTATAATGTCTGAAGTCCAATTTCAGATCTGGTTGAATTTCTATTAAAATAAAAATTAATTGTGGGAATGGGTGTCTATGGTAGTATAGAGATGAGGCTTCAAGGACCAAAGAGATTGGGGTGTGGCTAATTTATCTATGTCATTGCTGAAGTAGCTGAGAGATGTCTTCAACAAATGATAAGGAACAGCTCTGTAGATGGTATTGAGATACAAGAGGGTGGCAAAGGAAGATGATACATGCTTTAGATAGCATTAATGGCTTCAGAAGAAGGTGAGTGATTAATTACCTAACTGTAGCATTAAGGAGGAAGGAGGACATTTATCTCACTTCTTGGTCATGAGATTTGTGGACTGAGAAAGAAAAAGAAGTCTTTCTCTCTCTCTTTTTTTAATTTTTAAAGATTTTATTTATTTATTTGACAGAGAAGAGACACAGCGAGAGAAGGAACACAAGCAGGGGGAGTGGGCGAGGGAGAAGCAGGCTTCCCACAAAGAAGGGAGCCCGATGCAGGGCTCAATCCCAGGATCCTGGGATCATGACCTGAGCTGAAGGCAGACACTTAATGACTGAGCCACCCAGGTGCCCCAAGAAGGCTTTCTTTTAAGAGCAATTCAGTGGAATGACTTCCACAAGGGGAAACCAGGTTTTAGTGATGGTCAGACAGCCATGAAAACATTCAGACTAAAGATGGCAGCTATAGAGGAGTTTGCCGATCACATACTAGAAGGTTGCAATGTATGAAGGAGAGGCAGAAAACTGGGTAGGTAAGTAGTATGGGAACTGGTGATTACTGGCATAAATAGACACATGGGGTATCATAGCCTCAGATCTCAGTCCCAAATTAGCATAAGCCAAATGTCTTTTTCCTAGGTCTTTGTGCTTTTCCTATGATTCACAAAAGGGCAGCTCCTTGAAGTTTCCATTTTTCTAATGGTTACGGAAAGGGTTTTATTGTAATTGCTTGTTTAACTTTATTAAAATTCCTAAAAGTTTTCTTCCTACTGGTTTATAAACTCTATGAAGTCAAGGACCCATCGATATTGCTAACAATTATATTCCCAGGAACTAGCATACTACCTGGCTTTGTATACCTGGAGCTTCTAGTGCAAAAGCTTGCAGGGGCCAGGCTGATAATATAAACAATTGAAGTGGACTAGGTTTTGTCTTTTTTGTTACAGAGATGGCTTGCATATTTAATTGTGAAAATAGCCTTATTTCGACAAGTAAATAAAATTTCCACCTTTCTTAAAATGTGATACTTTATTGGTCTAGCTTTTGCTTTTCAATTCTTTATAGAGGCACTGATATAAAGATATATATCTCTGTGGATTACAACTATGGCAGGGCTCTGATAAAAGAGAATTGAGAGAGCTAGGGTTTCATTGGGGAATGGTCAGAATTGTAGTGAAGATTACATACCCTGTCTAAAGGAGACCGCCCTTTTTCTCTTCCAGCTGATTGTCTAGTCTGCATAAATGCAGGTCCCAGTTTCTCAAGGCAAGAAGACAGAAATCTAGATTTGTATATGAAATGCCTTGATTTTTAAGGGTTGGTTCAACTTTTTAAAACATAGTGCCAACAGATGCCAGCTGGCCATATTTGAACTCATATCCTCAGTCTAGTCTTCCGTGTATTTAGCAGTATCTGTTTAAAAAAGAGGGAATGAATGAAGAAGATAATTTTCTTTAATTTATGTAAAACATTTGGTTATTTTTAATGGAAAGTCTTTAAATAAAGCAATTTAATAATGCAAACTTTTATAATTTCCTTATTCAGGAGTTGCTTTTTTATTTCAAGTTCTTAAGGGTAACATGCTACCACATTCTAAAGCTCTGTTTACCCAGAGTAAATTGTGTGCAAGATTGCATAATCACCCCTTTATCGTGAAATTATTTTTATACATAGTTTATGATTGGTTGTGATCTCTTCCTAAAGATAGCAATACTTTATTCATCTAAAAAAATTGCTTTTAAAGACCTTGTAGAGTTAATATTTTATGTATCAGATTTAATTATTTCCAGTAAAAAAGCAATTTCACAGTAAGATTGCTCTTCTCTCAGGGCTTAATCAATGAGTAAGGAACACTTATAGTAGGCCATCATACCTCTGTTAGCCATGGTGGTCTATAAAGCATTTCCATCTTGGTTTTCAAAAACGTTCTTAAAATATCTCCACTTGAAAGTAGCAGAATTGAGATTCCTCCCCAAAACAACTAACAAAAAACCTGAAGTCAATACTAATGTGTTTGTCTCTTTTGCATAGAAATCTATACACAAATTTTTTTTTAAAGATTTTATTTATTTATTTGACAGAGAGACACAGTGAGTGAGGGAACGCAAACAGGGAGAGTGGGGGAGGGAGAAGCAGGCTTCCTGCTGAGCAGGGAGCCCGATGTGGGGCTCGATCCCAGGACCCTGGGACCATGACCTGAGCCGAGGGCAGACGCTTAACGACTGAGCCACCCAGGCGCCCCCACAAATGTTTTCAAAAGCATAATGTATTTCCAGTGTAGAAACATACTTATTGAGTATATAAATATGAAACTCATTTCCATAAGTGTAAATTAGCATGAAAATAAAATCTTATTTTGAAGGGTCCTCTATTTATGTCAGAAAGGGAGAGACTGAAAATGACCAGACCATTTACAAAACAAAATTCTAATCCACAACCTTTGTAGCAACCAGTCCAGAAAGCCAACCCACAACCTCTTTACCAATCAGCCCCAAATGATCATGACTGATTGATAAATGACAATTTTGCTTCCAACTTAGATCAACCAGAGAAAGCCAACTAGGCTTCCCTCAGCAATCACAGGATGCTCCACTTCTAGTTAGCCCACCTCCAGCTTCTTCATGCCAACAACCTCCAATCAGAGCCTTCCTTTTTTTTTTTTCCCCACTATAAAGCTCCTCATTGCCCTGCCTGCTTTTGAGTTTCTGCCAAATGCAAGTGATGGTAGCTGACTCCCTTGCTTTATAGTAAGCTCTGAATAAATAGCCTTTCTTGTTCTCATTTGGATGGCCTTTATTTCCACAGGAGTTTTATGAATTTTGATTTCTTGTTTGTTTCAAATGAAAACAAGTAAGCATATGGCAACAAATACTTACTGCAAGAAGAACTATAAGATAAAATATGATGATATATTTTTTAAAGATTTATTTGTTTATTTTAGAGCCTGCACATGGTGGGAGGGGCAGAGGGAGAGAGGGAGAGACAATCTTAAGCAGACTCCATGCTGAGTTCAAAGCCCACTGTGGGGCTTGATCCCATGACCCTGAGTTCACGACCTGAGCCAGAACCTAGATCAGGGGTCCAACTGACTGCACCACCCAGGCTCCCCTAAATATGATGATATTTTATAAATGATAATATGTTAGTGCTCTGTTAGATGCTAAAAGAAGAATCTTGGTCTCTTCCTAGACCAATAGGGAAGGAATACTTTCTAAATGAGTAAATCCTTTGACTACATACATTAATAGAAATTTTAAGGCCTAGTGAAGGGCTTAGATTTCAAGGAGAAAAAGAGTTTCCATTGGCAGTACCAGAAGAATAGGAGGGAATTGTTATTATTTTACATGAAAATAAGATTCACAATTGTTTGTTTAAAATTTACACGACTACAGCACATTTGACCTTCTACTTGCTGGAGTTTAAGGAGAAAATTACTTGCAGATACAATATTAACTTTGGTAGAGTGTGAACTCCAAGAAGACTTATGTTTATAATAATGATGATGATAGAGGTGCCTGGTTGGCTCAGTCAGTTAAGTGTCTGACTCTTGATTTTGGCTCAGGTTATCTCAGGGTCATGAGATCAAGCCCAGCATCAGGCTCCATGCTCAGTGGGGAGTCTGCTTGAGTTTCTCTCCATCTCCTTCTGTCCCTCCCCCACTCACACATTCTTTCTCTCTCTGAAATAAAACAAAAAATAAATAAAATCTTTAAAAAATAATGATTATAATATTAAAAATAATTAAAATAATAGCTGTATTATCTACTGAGTGCCTACTATGTATTAGTCTGTGAAGAAGTGCAGGATGAGATGCCCCAAAATGTGCCACTTTGGCATAAAGATTATTTTTAGTTAAAAGAAATTAAAACCCAGCAGATACAGGAAAAGCTCTCAGCTTCCCCCATAACTTCCTAAATTTACATTGGAAAGGAGAGCCTGTACCAGGAAGAGAGCTATTAACAAAGAGTCCTCTTCACCTAAGGAAGGTATCTGCATAATAGGGCAACTTGTTTTTCTAAACATCTCCTTTCACCTTCTTGCTAATGCGCTTTCTCCCCTATGTATTCTCAGGCCCTGCCCCTCTCCTTAGCTCATATAAGCTTCATGTTGCCTCATTGTCGTTGGAATTTCAAGTCTGTGTGAATTCCCTGTACATATGCCTATTAAATTGGATATTCTCCTATTAATCTGTCTCATGTCAATTTGATTTTAAATCCAGCTAGAAGGACCATAGGGCAGAGAAAGGTCTTCTTCCCGATATTTGCTTTTAAATTCATCTTCTCATTTGAGTCTCACAAAAGTCCTGTGAGGTAGAACTTATCATTGTTTTGAAAATGGGGAAACTGAAGCTTAGAATGTACTGATTTCCAAAATTCACATGATTAGTGGCGAAACTGAAATTCAAACTCAACTCTCAAAGGCTTCAAACATACAACCTTTCCTTAGCAGTTCTAAGATTTTTCAGAATAACCATCTCAATAAATGCTGTTAAATATCAAGTTGGGAATGGGTCCTCTTACAAGAACTTCTTTTTTGATACTGACATTTATTTGTTTTCACTGCTAGTTTTGCTTTAAGGCAGTAACAGTAGGAATTTTGATAACTTTATTACTTCATTCTGTATGTATTGGGCATTTATTCTCAGTAAGGCACTTTCCTAAACATAGGAGATAAAGGGTGCAAAATCCTTCACATTCCAGTTCCTTGCAATCCAGCAGAAGATATATCTATCATTTTTTTTTAAAGATTTTATTTATTTATTTGACAGAGAGAGACACAGCGAGAGAGGGAACACAAGCAGGGGGAGTGGGAGAGGGAGAAGCAGGCTTCCTGCTGAGCAGGGAGCCTGATGTGGGACTCGATCCCAGGACCCTGGGATCATGACCTGAGCCGAAGGCAGTCGCTTAACCGACTGAGCCACCCAGGCGCCCTACCTATCATCTTTTTTTAAATCATCTCTGATCTTTATCTTCTCCCAGGTCCCAACCAACAAGCTGAGGCATTTGCCAGTGCCCATGATTCTAAGCATATTCATTTCTGGATGCCCACAGCTATAGTTCTGTTCCCTTTAATGTTATTTCTTTCTCTGTATCAATTATTTATTTCTGTATACCAAATATGTGCTGGTGGGTTTGAACATGATTTGGGTTGGTTAAGTCAGTAGCTGGAGAGACAGGTTGAATGCAGAGCAGGAGGGGTCTGAGGACAAGCTGGGACCCACCATTTCCCTCGCTTATGTATTCAAAAGACTGTAAAAACAGTCTACCATTCATTTCTTTTCTATATTGTGTCTCTACACAATGGTCACATAGACACAAACATTTCTTTCTAGATTTACCATTAACTCACTTTTCATTTGTTCCCGAAACATAATGCCATTTTCTCGTTCAGTCTCTTCAATACACTCTTTCTCCATCTTTCCTTTGCCTCCTTTTCTTAATATTTTCATTCTTCTGTCTTAGACCCCTTGCCCTGAACTTTTTTGACAGCTCCCTTTCCTGAATTTTGTCATTATTTTCTTTCAACCAAATCTTTACCTAACCCATAGCCAATTCTATTATGTCTCTTTTCTCTATAAATTAGATGTTAATCAGTAAAGAAATTGAGTCTACCATCAATTGAGTGGCTTTATGGAGATCCCATGTCTTTTAACATAGGATTAATTCTAATTGGGGAGTATACACCCTACTGAATATCATAAAAAAAATGTTTTGGTTCAAGAAAGACACTCATTTCTTAAGTAACACAATGCATAACCAATGGTTTCATATATGGATAAATCTTTTGAGAAAACTAGAGGTTGTAATTTTTAAAAATTAATAAGCTGCCATGTCAGGGGCTGACATCCCAGAGAATAACTCCTTGGGAGGGAATGATGCATGCTTGTACTGCATGTACAGCTTCAGAAACTTGTGAAATCATGGATAAGGCTGGGTGTTATAGGTATCATGTCAGAAAAGGAGTGGAATATAAAGGAATTTTCTGTTTTGATATATCTCTTGTGAATTTTCAAAAGTCTGTATTCTATGATGCAGGGCACAGAATGATGCATTTGTGACATACACAGTTCACATTGTGAATATATAATGTGAATTTATATAATGCACTTCTCTGCTACCAAGCTTAAGGCATTTATTAATGCTGGGATGTATGGTATTGTTTCAACAAAGCACTCAGATTTGTGTAGTATTTTATACTCATCATGCGGTATTTGAATATATATGACAATATTAAGTGATTAAGCTACAAAATTTGTTTTACATCAATAAATTATATTCAGAGTATGCATTTGAAAGTATAAATAAGAAAGGACCCAGAGGTAGCAATTACATCCCAAAGAGTAGAGCAGTGCCAAAACAAATACAAATTTCCCCATGACAAGTAATTTTATCCCTGTGTTTTAAAATTAAATCACTTTGGTGAACTTGGACACATGTAGTCTTTGGACCCAAATTCATTACTTTTCTCACTTCACACTTTTACATTTGTGTTTTCTGAATGGGCATTACATCTCTTAAATATCTGCAAAGAATGCATTGCTCATTTGGGGAATATATTTTTAAATGTTATCATTTTAAGGGCAGCAGAAAATTTTGTCAAAAGTCAGAAACTCAATTGTTTTTCAGTCATTCTTTGTCCCAAATGAGAAAACCTTGGAGTAATTTTACAGTTTGTTTTCAGTGAGCTTTATTCATGCAGAAAACTACCGAAAAAATATCAAAAGATCTTATTAGAACAATAGAACACTGCTTTTGTTAGAGTTTACAGTGCAGGAGTGGCGGAAGAGCTAATTGTTAAATAATTTTTATGTGGAAAGGTAAAGAGAGGCCTCATATAGCAAATATTTTTTAAATTCTTAATTATATGATACAAATCATGTTGAGTCCGTCATTGTGATTTTATAAAGGCATGGTTACATTTTAAATGGGACTGAAAAAAACACAAAGGTCATAAATCAATTGTATTGAATTTTTTTTTTTACAATACTAGCCTAAACTTATTATAACATCCTTAAAGATGCAAATATTTTGTTGTCAGAAGTATTTTAGAAAAAAATGCAAATAATCTCTAAAAATTAAAACAAGTGTTCTTTCTTGTCTGTGATACATCTCACCACATATACACACATATATACATACCTGATGTAGAAAATACCACAAAACTTTAGTCTAATTCTAATTATTAATAATATCAGGAGTGTATGACAAGAGAAGCAAACTGTTATTAATGTTTATAGCATCGAAATATTGACCACAGTTCAGACAAACCAATTTATCATCATCTTTTAAGTATCTTTCTATAACCAATTTATTGTATTAAAAACTACCATACCATCCCTTCCCTTTGTGTCACTTACCTTGCTTTTCTTTCCTTTCCTTACCAGCAAAAGAGAGCCACTGTTCTGCTCATTTTGTGATTTTTTTTTCTATTATACTGGTCTGTCAGTATATCTGCTTCTGTCAGCACCACTGAGAGTTTATGTGAAGTTGCATTGCTTTTGTAGCAAAGATTTTTTCTGATAGCTCTACATAGACATCTTCAAAACTGACTTTTAAACATAAAACAAAATAAATATTTTTCTTATTGGGAAGTTTCTGTTAATATGTACTACATCTTCCAGTTGTCCTATCTGCCATTTTCAGTCTATATTTGTATGTTAGAGAATCCACAGATATTCACATTTTGCTTTTGTTTCTCTGTTTTACAGTTGAAGTGAACATATACAGGGTTAGCTGAGCATATTTATTTTCTCAGTATTTGTGTGTAGCTCACAAAACTAAATTAATATTAATGAAGATGAAACATTAGCAGACTGGAGTCATGTATAAGAATTAGTGGTAAAATCTCAAAAAGAATTTCTTTCTCATGTTGCTTATGCAGAAAACACTTGATTTTTCATTCCAGCCTTTGCTAAACCTCAATGATTTCCTAATAGCTCCCATTCCCCAAGGAAAATAAATTGTAGCATTCAAGAGGGATTTCTTTCATATGCATGAGTATTATCCAGTTTACACAAAGAAAAAGAGAAAAGATGAATTTGAAGAGGTAAAATGTAAATGTAAATATAAAAAAAAAGACGAAAATCAAATGGAATGCAGGAAAAAAACTGCACAATGCAAGGATGGAAATGACTCAGCTATAAGCTACTTCATACATTTCAATCCATGCCATATTCAAACTGTACGCTTCTATACTATGAACCTACAAATGCTCTAAATCTTGAGTCTGAATTACAGACTTTGCTTTTAACATCAAAGGCACAAACTGTCGCATCACCCTCTGGGAGATACCAGTGTATTTTGGCTCTGAAAAACAATGACTAGACTGGTTGTTGGTCACTAATTTGACCCAGTCTGTCCTATTTATTTGGTGCTATTTTGAAATGGCTTTGATTATAATTAAATATCTCTAGTGAGGTGATTATGCTACTTACCAACTGCCTGATCTTTCTCTATAAGCTTAGAAAGAAAAAAGAAGCTACCCTTTGATAAGCATTCTGAGACATTGTGAGCCAGGGTGTTCAACCTGAGGCAAGGTATCTCAAAACATTTTTTGCCAAAGAAAGGATTTTGTGGTTCCTGCATATCACTAAATTTGGCAAAAGATTAATGTTTGAAGATCTATGTTAACATATTTTATTCCTGGAATTAAGCTGTACTTACCTAGGCTTTATTAAATTGTAAAGATACTTTACAAAGTGTAACCATTAACTTTTTACCTAAAATTAAAGCAAAAAAAAGTTCTGAATTTCAGAAGGATTGATACCATGATATATGTATATTTTTAAATATTGGAAAGTTATGAAAATGAATGTTAGAATGTAGCAATTATATTTTGACTTTTGGTACTTTTTTCCTTTGGGGCTCTAGGCCAACTAAACCTTTTTGGCTGATAGCATAGGGTAGGGAAAGCAATTCAAAAAGTAAGCTGCCTCATTATCTATAATAATGAGCCAAAATACACAGAAAGGTGACTTTTATTCTTTGATCCAAAATTCCATTCCATACATGGGTAATGCCAGTATTTTAAGTAGGTCATGCAGAATGGATGTGCAACTACCAGATTTATTCATACTGTTTGCAACTAAAACAATAGGAGATACTATATGTGTGGTCCAGAAACTCAAGTGTATACAGGCCTAATTTAACCCCTTTATTCAAACACAGGTTCTTTTCCTGCTGAAATTAATCAATGTCTGAAGATGAGCCAGGGTGTACTGGTCTGCAGGGAAGGGGTTAGAAATGCCCAGGAGATGGTGATCTCCTCGGTCCACAAAGAAGATGTGCAAGGCCTGGGGAGCCAGTGAGTCTGTGCTAATTGTCCAACTTGTCCATTTATCCCAGTGGGCATGCAAACATTGTTCTCTATGTATGCCATGACATTAAAAAAAAAGTCTCAAAATTATTTTCTCCTTGACAGACTTTCTTTTAAGGTGAGACTAGCTGGACACATCTTTCACACGAGAAATATTCGCTTAATTTGTATGTAATAGTTTTAGTTATAATATAATTCCCATAAGTTGTGGGTAGGAGAAGAGTTTGTTCACCAAGGAGCCCTGGTTGTGCTATTTCGCATTATGGAAATCTTAATTTTTTCTTTATACCAGAGCTCGGCTTGATTCCCCTGCCTTCTGCATTGCAAAGGAATGCAAAATGTAATACAATTCTTGTTTCTTTTCCTATTTTCCTTGTTTCTACACAAAGGTCACATTGATACAAATATTCTTTTATTTTTTATTTTTTTAAAAGATTTTATTTTTTTTGACAGAGAGAGACATAGCGAGAGCAGGAACACAAGCAGGGGGAGTGGGAGAGGGAGAAGCAGGCTTCCCGCAGAGCAGGGAGCCCGATGTGGGACTCGATCTCAGGACCCTGGGATCATGACCTGAGCCGAAGGCAGACGCTTAACGACCGAGCCACCCAGGCGCCCGATACAAATATTCTTTTAAATTCCCTAATTTAGCCCACTTTTATCTACTCACCAAAGTTGATGTCTTTCTTTTTTCCAATATAATACACTACTTTCTCACCAATACTTTTCACTCAATACTAAACTACTTGTTTTTCTCCATAGATCAATAGAAATGGCTTTTTTTCTTCTTATCTCTGGCTAATGCAAGAGGCTTTTAAATAATAGAATGGCATTTTGGTTTTTTTGGCCCTGATTTTTAAGAAAAAATAAGTGCTGTAATTTGTTGGGTACATGTAATATTGCAGGTATTTTTGGAATTATCTGTATTAGCTGTGAAAATTGGCTACTTTTTGCTGTTTTTTACAAAACTCATATCAGCAACAGTAAAGTCCAGCTAATAGACAAAAGTCCAAGGCTGGCTTTTTTTTCAATCTGAATTTCTCTACCCAAATAGCTCTTATTGCTTATAGTCATAAGTATAGTTTTCATAAAAATGAAAATGGACCCACATTGATTGATTGTTTATAGTCATGTTACCTGCCTGTTTTATGTAAGCTTCCATACTAAAAGCCTTAAAAATTTTCTTGGCCAGCCATAAATACTTGGAATATCCCTTCTTCTCTTTGAAATATGAGAACCACCCTTCAAAGTTTCTATCAGAATCACTACTCAAACATCATTTTTGGCAGAGAACACTGAACTTTGTTTAACACTAGTGGAATAGTTCCAAACATTGGCTGAACATGACAAAGAGAGTAAAAGACTTGTTCAGTGTGATCAAAAAACACTTTAGGGATTCTGAAATTTCCCTGGAAATTCCAAATCTTCAGAGTGGTTATATTCAGGTGAGGGCAGGAAAAAAAACTAATGATATGTGCTGCTTGCTGAGGTGCTAATAGTTCACAGTTAAACTGGACTAGAACCACTGAGGTCAGAAAACAGAGCATACCTACAAAGTGTTAGATTCTCGGGCGCCTGCGTGGCTCAGTCGTTCAGCATCTGCCTTTGGCTCGGGTCATGGTCCCAGTGTCCTGGGATAGAGCCCCGCATCGGGCTCCCTGCTCGGTAGGAAGCCTGCTTCTCCCTCTCCCACTCCCCCTGCTTGTGGTCCTGCTCTCGCTATCTCTGTCTCTGTCAAATAAATAAATAAAATCTTAAAAAAAAAAACCCAAAGTGTTATATTCTCAACATAAATACCTCTGTAATATATATTTTTCTTTCTTTTTTTTTTTTAAAGATTTTATTTATTTATTTGACAGAGAAAGACACAGCGAGAGAGGGAACACAAACGGGGAGTGGGAGAGGGAGAAGCAGACTCCCTGCCGAGCAGGGAGCCCGATGCGGGACTCGATCCAGGGACTCCAGGATCATGACCTGAGCCAAAGGCAGTGGCTTAACCAACTGAGCCACCCAGGCGCCCTGTAATATATATTTTTCAAAGCAATGTGGTTCTATATTGCTACAAGAAGTGTTAGATTTTACCCAAGGGAATTACCATAAAGAAACAGGACTGAAGAAAAATATGTATTGTTAGATACTCTCCATATGTAATTTAAAAGTTTTGAATTCTTCGGGATCTATATTACTCCAACTATTCTACCTATGAATCTTAGTCTTTGATTAAGACTTTCAGGTTATTACAGAAAAATAAAGAGGCCATAGGTAAAAATGTTAGCACGGAGGTGAATATACAGCATATAAACTATGGATTTGGAGTAGGCCATATGGAGCCAAAAGTAACTCATAAAGAACCATGATACATTGGGTCTTGAGAATTACCAGTAGAAATAGAAATTTCTACCAAGGAGAATGTGATTGCACTGTATCATATTTGTTAATATTGATTTATAGTTTGTGTTCTTCTGCTTCTGCTTCAGAGCACAGAGTAGGTTGATTGCCAATGCTTAAAGGCAGAATCATGTGCAGACTAGGATAATTGTGACCCAGTTCTGCCCTGTAGGGAAGCTAACTCTAATGGGTAGAATAGTGGTACAGGTTAAGAAAAAAAAAAAAGAAATCAGAAAACAGGACTACCTTTGTTGAAGGTCAAATGGTACTTACAGACTATCAGAGCTTCATGAATTCAGAGATGTCAGCAAAAGCAGTTGTAGTTGGGGAAGTCTAGGAAATGACAAAACTTGACTGGACCTTTAAAGAATGAGGAAAAAAAAAAAGGCCCAAACAGAGAGAAAATGGAGAGAGTCCTGCAGGAGGTGGGCACCTTTCCAGGAACAACAGAGAACTAGGCATTTGTGGTGAATAATTGAGTTTGGCTTAAGCAACTGATTTCGAATGGCAAACAGCTGGTGAGAAGATGGGACAGGCAGGCTGGAGCCAGGGAAAGTGTGGACCTCCCCCCAGGAGATTGTTAAAGGAACCCTTTCCTTGTTTCCTCCCTCTCCTGCACTAAAGGCCTGAGGCCGAGGATGGCAGCAGGCAGGGCTGTGTGAAAATTTATTATTGTTAGTGTTGTTTTATTTTTTTTTTAATTCATTTGGTGGGACTTAAGGTCTATGGAGGAGGTTTATGTATAATTTTTCTTTTTTTTTTTTTAACATATAATGTATTATTTGTTGCAGAGGTACAGGTCTGTGATTCATCACTCTTACACAATTCGCAATCCACAATGCTCACAATAGCACATACCCTCCCAATGTCTATCACCCAGCCGCCCCACCCCCCTCCACTCCAGCAACCCTCAGTTTGTTTCCTGAGATTAAGAATTCCTCATATCAGTGAGATCATATGATATGTGTCTTTCTCTGATTGACTTATTTAGCTTAGCATAATACCCTCAAGTTCCACCCATGTCGTTGCAAATAGCAAGAGTTCGTTTTTTTGATGTCTGCATAATATTCCATTGTATATATATATACCACATCTTCTTTATCCATTCATTTGTTGATGGACATCTTGGCTCCTTCTATAGTTTGGCTATTGTGAACATTGCTGCTATAAACATAGCAGGAAGGGAAGAAAGAAGGGGGGAAAATCGGAGGGGGAGACAAACCATGAGAGACTATGGACTCTGAGAAACAAGTTGAGGGTTCTAGAGGGGAGGGGGTTTGGGGGGATGGGTTAGCCTCTTGATGGGTATTAAAGAGGGCATGTACTGCATGGAGCACTGGGTGTTATATGCAAACAATGAATCATGGGTCACTACATCAAAAATTAACGATGTATGGTGATTAACATAACATAATAATAAAAAAAAATGTTAAAAAAAATAACAAGAGGCAGTACCAACTGCCAGGGACCTAATCAATATGGACATTAGTAAGGTGTTAGAACTAGAGTTCAGAATGACGATTATAAAGATACATCAAAGGAATACAAACAATTATAAGAACATATTATTTGTCCCTCCCCTCTCTCACCCCCCACTTTCTCTCAGTGTGGAGCCATCCTTTGTATTTTATTTTTTAAAAAACCTTTCTGTCCCTTGCTTGGCTCTCCTGAAAAAATTTGATTTGGTGTATCTAGGAAGGAACAAAGAAATCTTTAGTTTTTAATACATTTATCTCCTGTTCTATAAACAATATTATAAATATGGTCTAGTCTATCATCTTTTAATAGTGTCTTCTAATTATTCCAAATATAATTCATTTCTTCATTTCTCTTCCTTTCACAAATTCTTGGTAGTACTCTTGTATAACTAATATCTACTTCTTCTCCTAAGTTAAGGAAGAACAAAATTCCTACTTTATATCTAGAGGAGAACTATATTGTAAGGATAAGTTTTATTATACTTCCGGTCCTTCTCATTCAATTTGCTATGTAAGATGAATGATCTATGTGATTGGTGATGTTGGGTGAAGGAATGAAACATGCATGGATGTTTATTGAATTAGGGTATGAGTTAAGTTTCTGTAAAGAAAAAAAAAGATGCAAAGATTCATTGGATCTAACAGTTTATTTCTCTGTCATTTTTTGGCCCAGAGGTTGACAGGTTTCAAGGGTATTAGGCATGCTAGATGAGCAGGCATTTATTACCTTCAACATCTGACTTCCATTTCTTGACTTAAAGTGGCTGTTCCAGTTGTCACCATTTCCCAGCAAGCATAAAGGAGGAAAGAGGAAATGAAATAGAGAGCAATAAGCTTTCTTTTCAAAATGCTACCTGCATGTTGCACCTCTCTCTTTTACTCTCAATCTAATTGAGACTGTGGCCACTTAGTGACAAGGAAAACTGAGAAGTGTACTTTATATCTATGCTGTCATGGTTCAAAATCAAAGGCAAAGGAAGGTTGTTAACAAATGGGTGAATGGATAGCAAGGGGAGATTAGCAGTTTCTTCTTCTCTGGCCACTCAAATATTAATGAATATCATTTTTCTCACACAAAGCTCTATTCTGTACAAAGTTCACCATCTCTGGATAATATGCAGTGCTCTCCATTGAGTCTGGATGTTACTATTCAAAGTCTGGTGACATATAACTTAATAGATTAATTACTTCCATCACTCCCTAGTCCTGTCATACACACACATGCATGCACCCCTGCATGCACACACACACATACACATCCCTAATACACAGTGTAATGGGAACAGAGTATTAACAATATAAGCACTCTTTTGGCCATCAAGAATTGGGAAGAACATATAGCACCTAGTCATTAATGCATAATAATGATGGACTGCAGTTAGAAATTATAAAGACTTTCTCAGTTAGTGGTGGAAAAATTTCCTTGGTTAGACCTTGGTTCTTGTCTGATTTGTTCATTGTCTTTCTTGGCTTTCAGTTTGCATTCTAGAAGATTTTCATGTTCATTATGTAGTCATTTTTTTTTAAATTTTATTTTATTATATTATGTTAATCACCATACATTACATCATTAGTTTTTGATGTAGTGTTCCATGATTCATTGTTTGCGTATAACACCCAGTTCTCCATTCAGTACATGCCCTCTTTACTACCCATCACCAGGCCAACACATCCCCCCAGGCCCCCCCCCAGAACCTCAACTTGTTTCTCAGAGTCCATAGTCTCTCATGGTTCGTCTCCCCCTCCAATTTTGCTCCCCTTCATTTTTCCCTTCCTACTATCTTCTTCTTTTTTTTTTTTTTAAAGATTTTATTTATTTATTTGACAGAGAGAGACACAGTGAGAGAGGGAACACAAGTAGGGGGAGTGGGAGAGGGAGAAGCAGGCTTCCCGCGGAGCAGGGAGCCCGGTGTGGGGCTCGATCCCAGGACCCTGGGATCATAACCTGAGCCGAAGGCAGACGCTTAACTGACTGAGCCACCCAGGCACCCCTATCTTCTTCTTTTTTTTTTTTTTTTAACATATAATGTATTATTTGTTTCAGACATACAGGTCTGTTGTTTTTAATCATTAATACTTTTATTTATTTACATTCTTAAGTCCATTCTTCCTTTCTCAGATTAACTGAGGCTCTATGAGGCTATATAATAGAAAAAAAAAAAAAGTCTTGGCTGTGAAAGAAACACCATGATATGATCTACCACATTGAGCTGAGAAATCCTGGTGAGATGGATTATGAAAAAGATATGGAAAATAATTTTATCTCCTTTGAGTAGAGTTATATAGAAAAAAAAAATGAGAGGGAGAGGGAAAAGATGGCAGAGGAGTAGGGGACCCTATTCCAACCAGTCCCCAGAATTGAGCTGGATATCTACCAGACCACTCTGAACACCCATGAAATCAGCCTGAGATGTAAGAAGATAGATCTGGATCTCTACAAACAGAATATTGCAGGTGGTTGGTTTTGAGGTATGAAGAAGGGAGCTGTGATCCCCGAGCAGATATTGGAGGATAAACAGAAGAGGGAGGGAGCCGAGCTGTTGGGATCCTACACCATGGGTGAGTGATAGCCTCCCATACTGGGGACAGGGCACAGACTTGCAGACCAGTAGTGATGGGGGAAAGACTTTAGGGCAGTGCCCTGGACAGAAACCCAGAGCGGCAGGGCAATGCCTGCAAACTGGGGGTGGCTGGCGGTTTTAGAAGCGCAAAGGGCAGAGATGTGCCCTGACCAGGTAGCAAGGACTGGGAGCACTGCTGAGGGTGCACAACCCAGGATGCTGACCTTTAGAGCTGCAGAGACAGAAACAGAGATAGTGTGGCCTGGAGAGCTCACTGAAGAACAGATTGCATTCTCTCTGCTCTGAGGCAGAGGGTTGGAAATGATCTCTTCTGCTCTAACTCTTGGAAGAGACTCGGAAAGCCACCAGGGAAAGCCACCAGGGAACAAAAGACCCCAAAAAACCAGTTTCCACTGAGCCCATCCCTCGCCACAGGGGGCAGGGCCACTTTGCCCAAACAGGGTTGCCTGAGTAACAGTGTGGCTAGCCCCTCCCCCAGACGACAGGCTGGGAAAACAAGAGGCCAGCAACCCCAAGGTCCCTAGAAAACAGGTGCATCTTGCTTGGGTTGTGGTCAATAATTTGGACTCTATACATTCCCTCAACCACCCCTCAACAGAATGACTAGGAGTAAGAACTACGAAAATAGGAAAGACTCAGAGAATATGACTTATGCCATAGATTTACAAATGGATTCAGATATAACCAAGATGTCAGAGATGGAATTCAGGCTAGCAGTTGTGAAGACAATAGCTAGAATGGAAAAATCAATTAATGGCAACATAGAGTCTCTAAGGGCAGAAATGAAAGCTGAATTGGCAGAAATTGAAAGTACTATCAATGAGATCCAATCTAATCTACATAATCTAACAGCTAGGGTAAGTGAGGCAGAAGAACAAATTAGTGACCTAGAAGATCAATTAATAGATAAAAGGCAAAAGAGGAGGCCAGGGAAAACAACTCAGAATCCATGAAAATAGAATCAGAGAAATAAGTGACATCATGAAACGTTCCAATATCAGAATTATTGGGATCCCTGAGCGGGTGGAGAGAGAGAGAGGATTAGAAGATATATTTGAGCTAATTGTAGCTGAGAACTTCCCTAATATGGGGAATGAAACAAACATTCATGTCCTAGAGGCAGAGAGGGCCCCTCCCAAGATTATGGAAAATAGGCCAACACCCTGGCATGTAATAGTAAAACTTGCAAATCTTAGAACAAAGGAAACCATCTTAAGGGCAGTTAGGGGAAGAGATTCCTTACATACAGAGGGAGGAACATCAGAATAACATCAGACCTATCCACTGAGACCTGGCAAGCCAGAAAGGGCTGGCAAGACATATTCAGGGTACTAAAGGAGAAGAATATGCAACCAAGAATACTTTAACTGGCAAGGCTGTCATTTAGAATGGATGGAGAGATGCAGAGCTTCCACAACTGGCAGAAACTGAAAGAATATGTGACCACTAAGCCGACCCTGCAAGAAATATTAAGGGGGGTTCTATAAAAGGAGAAAGACCCCAAGAGTGATTTACAACAGAAATTTACAGGGGCAATCTATAAAAACAAGGTCTTCACAGGCAACATGATGACAATAAATTCATATCTTTCAATAATCACTCTCAACGTGAATGGCCTAAATGTCTCCCATAAAATGGCACAGGGTTGCAGATTGGATAAAAAGACAGGACCCATCCATATGTTGTCTACAAGAGACTCATTTTGAACCTGAAGATACATCCAGACTGAAAGTGAAGGGATGGAGATCCATCTTCCATGCCAACGGACCTCAAAAGAAAGTGGGGGTAGCAATTCTCATATCAGACAAACTAGATTTTAAACTAAAGACCATAGTTAGAGACACAGAAGGACACAATATCATTCTTAAAGGGTCTATCCAACAAGAAGATCTAACAATTGTAAATATCTACACCCCCAACATGGGAGCAGCCATCTACATGAGCCAACTGTTAACCAAAATAAAGAGTCATATTGATAACAATACATTAATTGTAGGAGACCTCAATACTCCACTCTCAGCAATAGACAGATCATCTAAGCAGAAAATCAACAAAGAAATAAGAGCTTTGAATGACACACTGGGCCAGATGGACGTCATAGGTATATACAGAACATTCCACCCTAAAACAACAGAATACTCATTCTCAAGTGCACATGGAACTTTTTCCAGAATAGATCACATACTGGGTCACAAATCAGGTCTCAACTGATACCAAAAGATTGAGATTATTCCCTGCATATTCTCAGACCATAATGCTTTAAAACGGGAACTCAATCACAAGAAAAAAAATTGGCAGAAATTCAAACACTTGGAAGCTAAAGACCACTCTGCTCAAGAATGTTTGGGTCAACCAGGAAATCAAAGAAGAACTTAAACAATTCATGGAAACCAATGAGAACAAAAACACATTGGTACAAACCTATGGGATACTGCAAAGGCGGTCTTAAGGGGGAAATGCATAGCCATCCAAGCCTCACTCAAAAAAATAGAAAAATCCTGAATTCACCAACTAACTCTACACCTTAAAGAGCTAGAGGAAAATCAACATATGATGTCTAAGCTACATATTAGAAGAGAAATAATTAAGATTAGAGCAGAGATCAATGAATTAGAAACCAGAAACACAGTAGATCAGATCAACGAAACTAGAAGTTTGTTCTTTGAAAGAATTAATAAGATCGATAAACCACCAGCCAGACTTATCCAAAAGAAACGAGAAAGGCCCCAAATTAATAAAATTATGAATGAAAGGGGAGAGATCATGACTAACACCAAGGAAATAGAAACAATTATTAGAAATATTATCAACAACTATATTCCAATAAATTGAGCAACCTGGATGAAATGGATGTCTTCCTGGAAACCTATAAACTCCCAAGACTGAAACAGGAAGAAACTGACAACCTGAATAAGCCAATAACAAGTAAGGAAATTGAAGCAGTGATCAAAAACCTCCCAAAAAACAAGAGTCCAGGACCTGATGAATTCCCTGGGGAATTTTACCAAACATTCAAAGAAGAAATAATACCTATTCTGAAGATGTTTCAAAAAATAGAAACAGAAGGAAAGCTTCCAGATTCATTCTGAGGCCAGCATTACCTTAATCCCCAAACCAGGCAAAGACCTCATCAAAAAGGAGAATTTCAGACTGATATCCCTGATGAATATGGGTTCCAAAATCCTCAACAAAATTGTAGCTAATAGGATCCAACAATACATTAAAAGGATCATCCACCACGACTAAGTGGGATTTATCCCCGGGATGCAAGTGTGTTTCAACATTTCCAAATCAATCAATGTGATAGAACACATTAATAAGAGGAAAGAGAAGAACCATATGGTCCTCTCAATTGATGCAGAAAAAGCATTTGACAGAATACAGCATCCTTTCCTGATTAAAACTCTTCAGAGTATAGGGTTAGAGGGAAATTCATCAAGTTCATAAAATCCATCTATGAAAAACCCACAGTGAATATCATTCTCAATGGGGAAAATCTAAGAGCCTTTCCCTTAAGATAAGGAACACGACAAGGATGCCCACTCTCACCACTATTGTTCAACATAGTACTAGAAGTCCTAGCAACAGCAATCAGACAACAACAATAACAAAATGAAAGTTATTCAAATTGGCAAAGAAGAAGTCAAACTCTCTCTTCACACATGACATGATACTTTATGTGGAAAACCCAAAGGACTCCACCCCCAAATTACTGGAACTCATACAGCAATTCAGTATGTAGCAGGATACAAAATCAATGCATAGAAATCAGTTGCTTTCTTATACACTAACAATGCAACTGTAGAAAGAGAAATTAGAGAAATGATTCCATTTACAATAGCACCAAAAACCATAATATGCCTTGGAATAAATCTAACCAAAGAGGTAAATTATCTTTACTCTAGGAACAACAGAACTATCATGAAAGAAATTGAAGAAGACACAAAAAGATGGAAAAACATTCCATGCTCATGGATTGGAAGAATACATATTGTCAAAATGTTTATGTTACCCGGAGCAATCTATACCTTCAATGCCATCCTGATCAAAATTCGAATGACATTTTTCAAAGTGCTGGAACAAACAGTCCTAAAATTTGTACGGAATCAGAAAAGACCCTGAATCGCCAAGGAAATGTTGAAAAAGAAAAACAAAGCTGGTGACATCACGTTGCTCGATTTCAAGCTATATTACAAAGCAGTGATCACCAAGACAGCATGGTACTGGCACAAAAACAGACATATAGACCAATGGAACAGAATAGAGAGCCCAGATATGGACCCTCAACTCTATGGTCAAATACTCTTTGACAAAGCAGGAAAAAACATGCAATGGAAAAGACAGTCTCTTCAATAAATGGTGCTGGAAAAATTAGACAGCTATATACATAAGAATGAAACTTGACCATTCTCTATCACCATACACAAAGATAAACTCAAAATGGATGAAAGACCTCAATGTGAGACAGGAATCCATCAAAATCCTAGAGGAGAACATAGGCAGTAATCTCTTTAACATCAGCCACAGCAACTTCTTTCAAGATTCATCTCCAAAGGCTAATGAAACAAAAGCAAAAATGAACTTTTGGGACTTCATCAAGATAAAAACTTCTGCACAGCAAAGGAAACAGTCAACAAAACAAAGACGCAACCCACAAAATGGGAGAAAATATTTGCAAATGACATTACAGATAAAGGGCTGCTATCCAAGATCTATAACTCAACACCCAAAAAACAAATAATCAAGTCAAAAAATGGGCAGAAGACATGAACAGACACTTCTCCAAAGAAGACCTACAAATGGCTAACAGACACGTGAAAAAATGTTCATCATCATTAGCCATCAGGGAAATTCAAATCAAAACCACACTGAGATCCACCTTACACCAGTTAGAATGGCAAATGCTGACAAGGCAAGGAACAACAAATGTTGGAGAGGTTGTGGAGAAAGGGGAACCCTCTTACACTGTTGGTGGGAATGCAAGTTGGTACAACCACTTTGGAAAATAGTGTGGAGGTGTCTCAGAAATTTAAAAATAGAGCTACCCTATGACCCAGCAATTGCACTACTGGGTATTTACCCCCAAAACACAGATGTAGTGAGAAGAAGGGCCATATGTACCCCAATGTTCATAGTAGCAATGTCCACAATAGCCAAACTGTGGAAAGAGCCAAGATGCCCTTCAACAGATGAATGGATAAAGAAGATGTGGTCCATATATACAATGGAATAGTGCTCAGCCATCAGAAAAGATGACTACCCAACTTTTACATCAACATGAATGGGACTGGAGGAAATTATACTAAGTGAAATAAGTCAATCAGAGAAAGTCAATTATCATAGGGTTTCACTTATTTGTGGAACATATGGAATAGAATGGAGGGCATTAGGAGAAGGAAGGGAAAAATGAAGAGGGGGGGAATTGGAGTGAGAGATGAATCATGAGAGACTATGGACTCTGAGAAACAAACTGAGGGTGTTAGAGGGGAGGGTGGTGGGGGGATGGGTTTGCCTGGTGATGGGTATTAAAGAGGGCACGTACCGCATGGATCACTAGGTGTTATATGAAAACAATGAAACGTGGATCACTACATCAAAAACTAATGATGTATTGTATGGTGACTAACGTAAAATAATAAAATAAAATTAAAAAAAAGAAAAGAAAAGAAAAGAAAAAAGCTAGCATTTCCAATACCATTAGGCACCCAAACACTAAACTTAAGTCTATTCAAATTGCAAGCCACAGAACCAAAAAACACCCCCTTCAGGAGAACTGTGTTGCATTCAATCTCTGCTTACGATCTGGCTAATTCTTCCCTGTCTGCATTTATTTCATTCGGGATCTTGCTAAAAGCAACAAAGTGAAGTCATAGAAAGTGCAACACATTTACCTTTCCAGAACCAAATACAGGCTTGGGAAGCATGTGGTTTGCCATCCATACTACTGCAGCTGGTTGACCAATTGTTTTGTTGACAGAGTAAGTGTTGATAGCTTTTAAAACTAAGATTTTTATGTGCTTGAGGCTCATAGCTCATCTAAGAAGCCAGTTCTCCATTTGAGATTTTTATTATGATAGCATGACATTACTAATTTCTAAATTATATATTAGTTATAGTGTAACCTAAGTTACTATAATAGTATGCATAGTTTCCATCTTTGATGTGCTATTTATTTCCATCTCTCAGAACCCAGATAGAAAAAGAAAACAGATGACAAAATATTTTCTTTTTAAGTATGTGACCTGGAATTTGTTCCTATCACTTTATCTGTCATTTAATCTGAACCATAGCATGAAAACGAAAGGCTGGGCAGTTTGATTTCTAGCTAGGAATCCATTTGCCTTAACAAAATTCAGTGGCAAGGAGGTATAGTTCTAAAGTTATGGAGGGAAATGTGATACTGAAAGACGATGGGTAATCTCTTGTCATCACATGTACCTGATCTGTGAAGGCTTTCCTCTTTTGTTCATTCTCTTTATGTGGAAAATATGCTGGGATTGAGGGCCAGGATCTTTTGAAAACTCCTGAAAGCCAATTTCTCTATATACTGACATGAATGGATTGAAGTGTCTGAGTCTGAGGCAGCCTTTTTTTTTTTTTTTTTCCTTGTACATGAAAGGATAGTTGTAGTCTATTCTGCATACTGAATCTTCCCTGTGGACATATCCCAAGTAATTTTCAGTTCAGCTATACTAGTTATAGATGTGTTGTTATGATCTCAATATCTCTTACTCCTGTATACATTTATAATTTTATTCTGAATTTGATAGGGAAGAGAAGGGTGTAATTTATCAGTTCTCTCAAACTTCAAAATCTCCTATTCATTTTTTTAAATAGCTTTCTGACCTGGCAATAGCTCCTCTGGTCTACTGAGATTTTTCATATCTAGTTCTCCAATGGTCTTCATGTTGCCACATTCATAGACATCTTTCAGGCCTCATTTTTTTAATTAACATATAATGTATTATTTGTTTCAAGAGTACAGGTCTGTGATTCATCAGTCTTACACAATTCACAGCGCTCACCATAGCACATACCCACTCCAATGTCCATCACCCAGCCACCCCATCCCTCTCACCCACGTCCCCTCCAGCAACCCTCAGTTTGTTTCCTGAGATTAAGAGTCTCTAATGGTTTGTCTCCCTCTCTGGTTTCATCTTGTTTTATTTTTCCCTCTCTTCCTTATGATCCTCTGTCTTGTTTCTCAAATTTCAGGCCTCATCTTTACTCAACTCCAGTGGTTCTTGACAGAGCTAGCTCTTTGTCTTTTATTTAACAATTCTGATTTGTTTACATGATTTCATACTTCCCTGATACTCATATTATCTCACTAGTTGATTCTTTCTCTTTTTTGACTCTTCTTTATTTAATCAAACTTGAATTATTATATTCTATTATAGTCCCCAAGAACTTGGTCCTAAGATTTCTTTTTACATTCCCTCTGTGGTAAGTTGTATTATTGTTCATAAATATTTATTCTTCCTTCTCCTTTACTACTAACCTCTTAGCAAATTATTATAACTTTTCTTCTATTGGTCAAGTGACTTACTTTGGCCAGCTTCACGTGAGCAGATCTACTGTATGCCATAGCTGAACAGGAGTTATAAATAAAATGACATGTTTTGGCTTACTTTCTCTTGCTTTTCCCTTGTGCTATGAGAAAGGTCATGTCCTAGATTGTCACTGTTCCTTCACCATAGCATACAGAATTAAAGGACAAATGCAGAAGATACAATTCTGCCCCACAGATTACAACAGAGGCACAGCCATCCCACATAATCCATGTAAAAGGAATGAGAACCTATGCTATTGTTGGCCACTGAGGATTTGGGGATTGTTTGTTACACAACATAGTCTATCAAAATCTGACTAATATAGAAATCTGCACCTATATTCTTTAGGTCAAAGATAACTCATTTGCATTGAGGAAAAAATGATAAAACCATCAAGTATGATGCTTTGGAAAGTAAGATAATGTGTCCAGTGAAAATGTGGTTCTGACCTATGAGGTTGGGAAAATATATGTTAATATGAGGGTTAGTCATTAAGTTGCATTGAATGAAATGCTACCAGGTAAAAGCAAGAGATGAGCTCAGGAAGAAAAAATCAAAACAAAACAAAATAAAACATCCCGCTTATTTTCAAGAAAAGATAAAAAGGAAATTAAAGTTTTGAATATCCGATACTTACAGGGTTAGGAAATATAATGGGTTCTCTTTTCTAAGCAGTGAACATAAAACTAAGAATGTTTTGAGACCCAAAACCTCATTAGGAGATGCCTCCTTTGGTCAAAGACCAAATCATGGGCATAGCCATTAAGAAACATGCTCATGAAAAACACAGATCATAAGAATGGTTTAATCCTTTGTTAAACTCTCTGAATAGATTATTTCATGTAATTTCTTTGTTATTACATGGTATCTGGTAAATCTTTTTAGTTGAATAAAGTATAGTTCAGAATAAAGTGAAGAGTATGAGCCAATGAAAGGAAGATATATTGAGAATATCTATAATTAACCTAAAGAGAAAAACATGTCTCAAAAATAATTGTATGGCTATTAGGATATTGAGCTGACTGTCATCAAATAGGTTTAAAAAATCTAACCCTATTTTTAAGAGATTTGAACTTTTGAAATCACTGCAAGCCTGTGGTAAGAGAGTTTGTGACTATTCAATATGTAAAATGAACTTTTGGCTTGCAATTTCTATTGGAAAGAAAAAGATAGAAAATTCTCATCACATGTTGCCAAGGAAGCTAATCAAAAGAAAACTCTTCCCAGAAGGCAAGGCTTAGACTTATGGAGAATAATGAATCATGAATTCCTCCCAGTGGACAGAACCAGAAACTAATCAAGGAACATGATCTACTACCAACAAGAGGGATATGCAATGTTTGTCTAGCTGAATTTTAGATATCTATGGACCAGTGATTGATTGCTATCTGTCTGTCATTATTCTCTTTTCAATCACTAATGTTTTTTTTGGTGGATATTCCACCATTTTATGATGGATGCGTGAGCCTGAGGAGTGCCATCATTTAAAGTGGAGATTATTACAAAATGATGGATTTACAGTCTGATGCCATGATTGGATAAGATAGTTAGGATGTCTTTCTTGGGGTGTGTTTTTTGTGCAGAAGGAAGGGGAATAAATTTTGTGACTAAGAGGGCAGAGTATGTTAATAGATTACTGATCACAAATATTTATCCCTCCTCCCTTCCTCTCCTTACCCCTGCCATTGGAGAAGCATAGTTCCTCATTCCACTTTTTTTTTCCAAACTTGCCATGAGACTTAATTTGACCAAATGAAATGAGTAGCCATGCTATTTGGCAGACTGAAGCATTAAATGTGATTGCATGGAATAGCCTGCCTCTTGATTGTGCTTCTACCATAAGAAAGGCATGACTGGTATACAGTTGTTCCTTAAACCTGGGTCCTAGAATGAGAAGACATGTAGAACAGAGACTCAGGGAACTCATAGTCCATATATGTAATATGAGCAAGAAATGAATTTTTGTTGTAAGTTTCTGAGATTTGGGAGTTTTATATTTCATAGCATGAACATCATGGTACCTAGCTGACAAGCACATTTTGTATATTTGGAAAATTGCTCACTAGTTGAATTCCTCTAGTCCAAGGTAGAAGCCAGGTATTCACTTTCATAGATGCCTTCACAACAAGGGAATAGACTTGTAAACCAGCAGAGGCTAAGCAAACTAAGTGCATCTACAGTGAACTTCAATTCAAAAGAGATCATCGTGGGGAAAGAGGTGTCACATGGAATTCATGTTTAGTTGAGGATGATAGTGCAGGCTTTTAGGGGGCAGTGGTGAGAGAGAATCAGGTACCCAATGCCTGGGATCACTGATGCCAAGATAGGTTTCTGATCCCGAAGCAGTGACAGAAGTTCTTCACTGGCATATTCCTACCATGTAGATTGGACATAGCACCTTTGTGTGTGGTATGCTCTTTTGTAGTGGTACTGCTTTAATTTGTTGGACTATGTTTTAATTTGCTTTCTTTCTCTTTCCTTCTCTCTTGCCCACTCTTCCTCCCTCCCTCCTTCCCTTACTTCTTTCCTTCCTTCCTTCCGTCCTTTGTTCCTTCCTTCCCTTTGCATGATATATGAATCAATTACACTATTTCCTATGTTAAACCCTACATCTGAGTTTTTGCATGATCTAGATACACTGAACTTCTGACAGATTCTAGAACAGTGTATTTTTACGAACTCAAAGCCTTTGCCCCTGATATGCTATTTGTCTGTGCATCCTCTCATAGCTCTTCCCGAGTCTTCTCTTCATATTCTTCTTTTTAAATTCTAATGCAAATAAGTCTTCAACAAGGTTCTACTCTGATTAACATATAAGAATCCTATCTCCATCTCTCTTTCACCAACCCAATTTGTAATTCTCTCAGAGCATCCTTTCTATTTAGTTCTTCCATAAAACCAAAAACTATATTTTTTTGTTTATTGGTTTAATTTCTCATTTGCTGACTAAAATACAAGTTTCTTGGCAGCAGAGATCATTCATATTTTAGTCACTGTTTTATGTCCAGTTCCCATCGAAATATGTATTTCATAGTGGAAACTTAAAGCAAACTTCTGAATGAATGAGTGAATAAATGAATAAATGAGAAGTGAATATGTGAGTTAGGGGATTGAGAAGTGTGATGAAAATTTGAAAGGGCTACTTCAACGAAAGGCAGAGGAAAATGGACAAGGATTTCCAAGCAGTATTTAAAGTCCAGCTCTGGCTAGACAATATTAATGTGTAAAACATCCATATTTTTATGCTATTTTCTCTTCTTTAGTATAGCTTGGCAACAAAGGTGTAAGAGCCAAAAAGGAGAGTGGGTCTGCATCCAGCATTAGAGCTTTCTTTGTAATGCAGATGAGGTAAAAGGAAGGAATACAAGGGAATTGAGGGCATTTGTGACCAAGGAGTTTAGATCATTTACAGTACAATCTGGGCTGGGTAGAAAAATGAGTGTTACAAGAGATGGTAGATAGATTGGAGAAAATGATGGAATCAAAAGAGGTGAAATCCAAATGTAGTACAATTAAGGAAGTCAGAATAGCAGAAGATTGCAGTTATAATCAAAGTAGAGTGTATTATATTTTAAGTTTTCTGAGGCTGAAAAATGACAAGTGATGATAATTTCCAGAATGTAGCCATGTATATAAGGGCTGAAATGAAATAGATATAAAATTCATTGGAGATCAAGGAAGGGAGAGGATGGGTTTTGGATGACTCTATTTTTTAAGACTGAAATCTGCCAAGATAACTCTTGCTAACTTATTTTCTAAAATTTAATCTTTGTATTACTGAATAATTTAATTCAATTCAGTTCAACAGAAATTTGTCAAGCATATAATCCAGGCTACAGTTAGGCTTCCATCATCTCTGTATGAACTATGGGGAAGCGCCCCTTCTGGGCAGAGAAAACCCTCAATCTGAGTATATAGTTTGGGAAATGGAGCATGTACTGTAGGTCCCACTGCTCCTTAGGCCTGGTACTTTTGTGCTTGGCACATCTTGCACAAACATACGCTTTGGCCTCAAATACACTCAATGAACGAAACTGTTGGAAGAGGAAGGAAAGTCAAGGAATGTAACTGAGTCCCTAACATACTAGACATTGTGCTAAGTTATCTCTTTTGATTCTCACCACAACCACATGTAGACAGAAGTTACTATCTCAATGTTCCAAGTAAGGTAATTGAGTTTCAAGGGGATAAATAACCTGTCCAAGTTTAAACAACTCTATTAAATGGTGGAACTATAACATGAATCCTTTCAGTTAGATTTTTTTCTGTTCAGCAAATAAATGCCAAAAACAATACATGGCTAAAAATAATACATTTTTCCTCTCATAATTCTGTGTGTTATCTGAGCAGTTGTTCTAGTCTAGATCAGTTTGGTTAGGAAGAGACTGAATAATTTAGAAAGCCTCACTCCCATATTTGGAACAGGCATAGTGCCTAGGAAGACTTGGGACCTCCCTCCATATTTTTTTCATCATTTTGGAAGTCTTTTCTAGCTTGTTCACATGGTGCAGAGTTTTTAATATAAAGGAGGCAAGCCTCTGGTACTCAAACACCTTTTAAGACTCTACATTACATTTTCTGACACACTGAGTAAAACAAGTCCTACGGCCAAACCCAATGGATGACATTTCTCCACCTCTTGAAAGGAGAAGAGGCAAAGTCACATTGTAAAGGGATATGCCTATAGGGAAGGCGGAGATTTGTGGGCATCTTGAAATCTATCATAAAAACCTAATTTCAAACTCATGCTTTTTCTACCACATCACATTGTTCACTGACCATTTTTAATCCTAAAACGAAGACGACATTGCCCAAGCCTTTGTGAAGCTGTGTAAATAAAAGAAAACATTTATTTAGATCCTACTACATTGTTAGAACCATCTTAGGAACTTCTCATTATCTCATAATCATATTAGGGAGCAGTAATCTGGGCAATAATACCCCTCTTCAGGCAGTCATTAAGCATTTTAAAATATGTTTTAGAAATTCAAATAAAGTACTACAGAATACAGCTATAGAGATATCATAAGCCTGTAAATTTGATGAAAATTTCTTTTCTGTCATCTTTTTGGATGATGAGCTTTTCCTCCCAAAGATTCTGTTATGTAATAAAATAGAGTTAATTTTAGGCTATAAAATATAACCACCATTCTAACCACAAAAAATTCTGAGAAAAATATATATGCATTCACATATAATACATAGCATTTGATATATAACATTACCTTAAACAGACTGGATATATATGAACGGGCAAACACTATAATAATTTCAAAAATTCTTTCATGATGGCCTTGGTAGATGATAAATACAATCAGTTTAACTTAATTATCATTGTCATTAGTGTTGTTTATACCAAGTCAAATGCTGAGTTAGAAGCCTTCCACAGATTTTCTCATTTAATCCTAATAGTAACATGAAGTGGGTAATGTTATTACTGTCACTTTATGTATGGAGAGATCTCTGAGCAACAGGAGCTTTGTGTAACTTGTGCACAGTTCCACAGTTAGCTAAATGGTGCAGCTATGGTTTTAGTCCAGTACCCTTAATCCAGAATCTGAACATTTAACTAATTTATCCTTTAGTTTACAACAACAATTTTTATGATTCATTCCTTAATATTCACATCAACCACACTGATACCCACCCCAGTTCTTTGCTGATACACCATTGTAGCCAAGAATGAAGATTACTAACTCAAAAAGACTACTGTTGCTTTTTTTACCCCATTTGTAGAGGAAAATTCAGAAATACACTGTGGAGCGAGTCTCCTTCTTTTGGTGGGATGTTTAAAAGCTAATTGGTGCCTTTCCTGTGGGTATGAATTAGGTTCCACTAATAAGATGCATTTGTGTGAGTCCCAGAAGGTGACAATAAAGCAGAACCCTTCTTCCTGAGGTTCTCGGCTGTTTGAAACAAAGTTTGAAAGTGTGCAGATGTGTGACATTGGCATTCCTGCATCCATTCCTTTGTGTCCCCTGGGATGGATGCTCATTCAGATATATGAACCCGCAAACTACAGCTTTGTTTGCTGATGCTCATCCCCACTGTGTTTGCAAAGCAGTGTTGGTGGCAGTGGGGGACACAGCAGCTTCTTGCTTCTTGACTATCTTTAGTAGTTGTGTTAGAATTAACAACATCTATAGTAATAAAGTAGCTGCAGTAAATGCACATGGAAAGCAAAATTCCAAACTAGCTGGGTAGAGTGATCTCATGGGTAGGAAAAAATCCATAATATAAGCAAATATGTGAGAATTCATTTTTCAGAATATAGAAATGTATAATCACTCAGAATGTTGTTAAGAGAATTATTTTTTCTATTTGGTCATAGAGCATATTGTATATGGTTTTTTCAGCTATGTCCAAAATATATTATAATTTGAAATATTCCACAGTAATTGTGTGATTGTTGTATCACATTTTAGAATATAATCTGCTCTGTAATGTGCAGTTTACTTCTCTATTTTCATAATATTCATATCTGATTAGAATGGCTCAGCTACTGTTGCCACCAGGGATCTGTTTACTGTGGCCATTTCATCAGATTATATGTAGATTAGTGTTGGAGAGACTGTCCGATCTAATTTTACAGGTGATTAAACTGAGCTTGAGAGTTTAAGGGTCTGACCAGAACAGTTGAGTTCAATATTCTTTATACTAGCCCACACTGCTAAAGACAAGGACAAAATTACAGAAGGAATAAAATAAATAGAAAATGAGATTAGAGAAATAGCTATTAATTAGGGATATATTCCAGGTTATCTCTCAGGTAACTTTCTTTTCATATAAATATACATATATTATAAATATATATAAATATTTATATATTTATTTTCATATAAACATATATCCCAGCACATTCCAGAATGACTGAATTTGAATCTCTGGAAGTAGAGATGTCTAGGCAATGCAGATGCAACAGGACCGCTTAAGAACTACTGGGATGGAGAAGGATACTGAACACTAAATATTAATATGTAAAATTCACTCTTGAAATGCTCTGTTGAAATTCCATTCCTGGATCTCATCTTTATTGCTGGACACAGTGTGTGACACCACTGACCCAGTTCTTTCTTGAAATCCTTCCCTCTCTTGGCTTCTCAGACTTTCTTGTCTTTCCCCTTCTATTTCTTGTCTTCCCTGTTTGAGTCTCCAGTGTGGACTCTTTTTTCTCTAATTACCCTTTAACTATCGGTATCCTCCTCCACAATTAGCACACTGATTCTTGACTGGGGACAATTTGGCAATGTCATGACACAATGTCATGTCTCGGGGTGCACTACCAGAATCTAGTGAGTAGAGACTGAGGGTGCCACTAAATATCCTACGTTACACAGAGCAGCCCCCACAACAGAGGATTACCAATAGTGACAGAGTTGGGACACCTCAAATTAGAAGAATGTAATGTTTGTGTGCTCAGGACTGTTTTTGCCTATGCAAAGTAAGTAAGAAGGGCAAGCACTTGTGTGTGAAGTGACCTTCAAATTGTTTTTGTTTTTTTTTTCCTTTTAGTTAATATAGCAATAACTGTAAATGCTTTAGCCTCTGTAGAGCACATTTAAGGACAGGGATTTCTTCTCAGTCATCTTCTTATCCACAGAACTTAGGGTAGTAAATACTAAAAAAGTTTGTTCAACTTTTAAAATAGCCTGAAGCCATGGAAATTGGGGGAGTTAATTTACTGAAATGATTATGGTTCCGCTAAATGTGTTCATCTAAATGGAAACTGATGAAAGGAATATCAACTTTATGTTTTTCAAACTTTTGATAGAGGACAGTAAATTCACAGAAAGATCAGACTAAACATTTCTAAAATGAACTTATTGCAGGAATCAACAAATCACATCCCATCTCCCAGAAATAGAAGCTCTGATCTTTGTTTCCTTTTTCTGGGTTCAGGAGGAGAAGCAAAGGAGAGAATGCCCTTAGTAATAAGCTGCCTTCAAGCATACTTCAGCCTTGGGCTTTCACTTTGTGTAGGAAGAGAGAAGGATATATTCTTGTGAACCTCGTGTTCAATGATGGATGCATAGTGATTAAATTATGATTGACCTGAATTTAGTAATGCTGTTTATCAAGATCTACAGTAAGAGAACAGAGCTCTTTTAATTGGAATGGATTTTATTTCAATTTCATAATGCCTAACATAGAACGAGAGGGATACCAGTGAGTAGAATTCCATTTCTCATTATCTCCCTGATTACCAGCTGCTAATGTTTTATTTTACTAAATTAGATGCTTTATTAAATAGATAAGAAAAACCAAAGAAAAAGTAACGATGAAAAAATGTAGAATTACATACAATGCTTACTATTTTTGTAAAATGTGTTGATTTGATTTCATTAAAAAAAGATTTAATGCTTGGAACATTCTAAAATCCAAAAGGCCTTATCTTGAGCTTAGCTAATTATTTTGACAGGGGTCTAACTGATGTGTGCTTCTCCATGCAAATGAGTTTGTGGCAAACAAGATGACTGCCATCTACATAAACACTCCATAACTAATTCTTATCTCCACAGAGAGATTAAGTAGTGGAAGTTAGCAATTAGAACTCAGTGACAGTGTTTTCCTCTGCAATTGATTAGTGTACAGAATGTTCATCTAGTAGAAGGGCTATAAACAGTTTCACCAATCATTTTCTTTTTGGAAGCCCAGACTACATTGTTTTCTACGTGTATGTGTAACGATATATATATATATATATATATATATATTTTTTTTTTTTTTTTCCTTGAACATTTGTTTTTTTTTGACACATTCTTCTCTTTAGATCTCCAGGTAAAATTACAACTTGATCCTTTCTTCCTTGTGATTTTTTTTCTCCCTTCATTGTTGGCTGTTTGTTCTCATATATTCTTAAATGATAGTCTTGCCAAAGCTTCAGTCCCTGGTTCTCAATATCTATTAGCAATACCATCATTCCCCAATCTATATTGTCTTAAAATCTTGATTTATAAATTTTCCTTTACTACATATTCAAACATTTATTTTTAGTTTTCCTTACTAATGTTTCCTTTCTTTCTTATCCTTCCACAGCTACCCTGTTATATACACTCTTCAATTTCTGCCAAGAATTATGAGTTTTCATTTATTTTCCTTTTTATCTCTATGCCTTTATTTTGAACACATTTCATTCATCAGTTCAAGGAAATTTTTCAGAAACTCAATTACTTTCATCATATTACCTTTTGGCGCAAAATCATTAGTAGATCCTATATTTTTCTGGATAAAATCTGCCTGTTTGAGGAGTTTGATAATATTCATAACCCTGCTAATTAATCTTTCTTATTTGATCGTTGGTTGTCCCCAACAAATCCTTCAAAGATTACTTACCAAATTTGCTCCTTTTTACTTTACTCAGACCATTTCCTAGGCTTGGGATAGCTTTCTTTGTCCATTTAATTTAACTGATTAAACTTATCTTTCAACTCAGGTCCTACTTTGTTTCCATATTTAAGTCCTGTGATGTATTCACATGGAATACAGAGGATCAGCTATTTCTGTGATATTTTTCAGATACTTTACAGATACTTCTGAAGTAAACTTTTAGGTTTATGTGTTTGTTTCACTATGTTGATGACTGTTGGAGCTATATATGTCTTTGTGTATACTTTCTACTTATGTAAAAATTTATTTTATTTACTCAAAATAATTCATGCAGATTAATTTTAACAAAGCTTATATAAAATAGGAATGTGTTATAGGAGAGAATATAATTATAGCAAAAATCTAGTTCATTTTGTGATGGTTAATTTTATGTGTCAAATTGACTGGGCATGGAGTACCCAGATATTTGGTCAAACATTATTCTGGGTGTTTCAGCAGACTGAATAGAGCAGCTTGCCCTCCCTAATGTGAGTGGGCCTCATCCAAACAGTTGAAGTCCTGAATAGTACACAAAGGACTACCTTTCCCCAAGAAAGAGAATTTCTCATGCCTGCCTTCAATCTGGAACATTGGCTTTTTTCTTCCTTCAGACTCAAACTGAAACATAGGCTCTTTCTGGGTCTCAAGTCTGGTGGCCTTTGATCAGGAACTATATAAACATTTCTCTTGGTTCTCAGGGCTTTGGACTCATACTGAAAGTCAACTATTGGCTCTCCTGGGTATCCAGCTGGCTGACCCACCCTATGGATCTTGGGACTTAACCTGCCTCCATAATTACATGAGATAATAATTCCCCATAATAAATTTCTTCATACATACACACATATACATACACACATATGTTCATATGTACATGTATATGTATACACACACACATATATAACATAGTGGTTCTGTTTCTCTGGAGAACCCTATCTAATACAGATTTATCTTGCCTATCGTCTTTGAATGGCTAGTTACTAACTTATAAATGGGGAAAAGGAAAATGAAAAAAAAAAAACAGGACACTGGACCTATCCACTGGGGCAGAATAAGCTCTAAGAATACCAACCAATGAAGCAGCAAATCCTAATCTTGTTCTGTCACTTACTGGCTGTGTGACCTTAAGATCACTGTTTGAATTTTTTTATGCAAAATAATGATAAATCTGCCTTCTGATTCCCCAGATTGGTTTGGGTAAAGAAGATATTTCATACATAAACACTTTAATGACTGTTAAATATATTTTTTTAAGATTTCATTTATTTATTTGTCAGAGGGAGTGAGAGAGAGAACAAGCACAAAAGCAGAGGGAGTGGCAGGCAGAGGGAGAAGCAGGCTCTCCGCTGAGCAAGGAGCCCAATGCGGGACTCATTCCCAGGACCCTGAGATCTTGACCTGAGCCAAAGTCAGACGCTTAGCCTACTGAGCCACCCAGGTGTCCCTAATGACTGTTAAATATTAACGAAAAACAAGTATTATTGCTAATACTATTTTTAAGGACATTTCACTCATGACACTTTATAAAGAGGCTTCTCAAATCCCCCAGTTGTCAAACATATTAATGGCATGTCAGAATTCTGACAAAAGCATAGAAATAATTCAAAGCCAAACTTTCTATCAGCTAGATGGATTAACATAGAAACTCGAATAACATTAGATAAGTTCATAACTATGCAGGGATATATTGCACGTGAGGAGACAGATCAACCAACCAATGTATTTTAGGTTAAAATTCTCCCTAGGACCATAATTTAAACTAAAGCTTGTAAACCAAAAAAAAAAAAAAAAAAACAAAAACAAAAAACAAAAAACAAAAAAACAAAACCCAAAAATGCACAAAGCATAGTACTGTAAGTGTCCTTTCCTTACAACAAAATTGAAAAGTACTAATGCAAGCTAGTTTTAGTGTAATAATTACATGTACCAGATATTTTAAAGTATTCACAAAGCAACATATGGCTTAGCTGTTCAGCTGCAGTGAAAATGTGAATTTTTAAGAATAAAAATTAGTTTGAAAAGCAGCAGGCAACAGTAATCTCGAATCCCCTATATACCCATAAAGTGGAGAAAACCATCTGTACTGTCTGCAAACTGATGACCTTGGATTAATTCTAGCAATGTCATTACCCAATTAGTTGAGGAAGGAAAGATACTTGGGAATTACAATTAGAGATCCATTAAAATTGTGTGGTGCTTTTATTCTCAAATATTTATTAAACCACATCTGTCTGAAAATAATTATATGATAATTTTTTTTTCTTTCACCTAAAGGAGACTCAGTGTGCTAAGTAAAAACAGTGAGCCAGTCCTGAATAATATAATTATACTACTTGAGCCTACTTCAAGTATGTCTGTTCTGAAAAAATAAAATAATGATATCTCCTTTTAATGTCATGACTCTTAGATGGTAATGCCTCCATTTGTTAGGATAATCTCCTGAGTTATAGTGAACTATTTTTAACCAAGAAAAATATAAATATACATGCCAAATTATATAGTAATGCCATATTTTCCTGCCTTACTTGTTCTTATAGAGACCTTGCTGTGACCTTAGGGGTCATGTTAAATAAACTATTTATTTATTTACTTATTTTAGAGGGATAGTAGAGTGGGTGGGGAGAGGGGCAGAGGGAGAGGGAGGGAATCTTAAGCAGACTCTGTGCTGAGTGCCAATGCGGGGTTTAATACCAGGACCCTGAGATTATGACCTGAGCCGAAATCAAGAGTCAGACACTTAACTGACTGAGCCAACCAGGCACCCCTAAACTAATAATTATTGAATGCTAAGCACAGCTTTATTTTTATTTGTTGTTATTATTTTTTAAATAGAAAATTTAATTTTTGAAGTGATCTTAAGATAGTTTCTAGGTAGACATCTATCCTCATCATTTAATTTGAGAATTCTATTGATAAGCATGTGATTTACTCAAAATCTTACGTGTGGAGGTAAATATATATTTGTGACATTTATGGACAATGTAAAAGAATACATTAAAATTTATACTATATACAAATGCTAAGCACTGTTAATGATCCTCTAACTAGAAAGACAATACTAAAATTAAACTGTTAGAAATCTTATGGCTTAACATACAAAAAAATGCATTTATGATTTTTATAGGAACATTTCTCTTCGTGTTATACTGTTAGAAGAGCCAAATAATTGGCATTCATTTTTTAATGCTTATATTTGGATCTACTCTATGATTACCTTTAGTTGAAGACAAAGAGTAGCTTTAAAACAGTAGTATTCATTTATTCAAAAAGTATTTACTGAGTGCCTAGGTCACTGCAGTCACAGTTCTATGTATTGTAGATACAGCTGAGATTAACATAGAAGGAAGAAACAGGGAGGACAACTGGGAAAGACTGGTATTCCAGACAAGTGAGGAAATATTTTAAAAAGAAATAGTGATAAATTTTCAAGTGGTGTTGAGAGGCCTGGTAAAATGGGCACCAAAGACTGTGGGACTTAATACAGAGGAGGTTATCAGTGACCTTGGCAGTATAAACATTGGGGGAACAATTAGTGATAAGTGATGACTAGAGAGAGTTCAAGAGAGAATTGAAGAACAAGAAGTAGAAACAATGAGTCTTGAAAATGTTTTGAAGATTTTATTTGAGAAGATTAGATTTCAACATATGTATTTTGGGGTGCAGGGGGCACAGACATTCGTTCCATAACAGTGAGATGGGAAAGAAAGGACAGTGTCTGCAGAAGGACATGAGATCAAGGGAAAGTTGGTTGGTTGGTTTTAAAATGGAAGAGGTAAAGCATGATTTGTCTTCAAGCTATGATCCAGATGTGAAGGCAAAGGCAATGATAAAATAGAAATCTCAAAATTATAGGAGCAATATCCTTGAATTTGCTCTTAGGATCCCAGTCATACCTGGGAGTGATTGCTGATTGCATCTGGAGTACAGATAGAGTATATGGGCACTTATTGGTTCATTGACTGATTTGGTGTTTGCCACGAAGAGGAAGATCTCCAATTTGTGTGTGTGATGTGTGTGTGTGTATGTGTGTGTGTGTGTGAAATAAAAATAATGGCATCATCCAAGAGTAAATGAAGTAAATGAATAAGTGATTGATTAAATGCTAAATTAGGGATAGGTGTCAAAAATAATGCAATAAGTTCAGAAAATATAAATTAAAACAATATAAGCTGAGCTATATATATAAAGTGCTGATAAATACAAAGCAAGAAAATTATTAACTGAATTCAAATGTAAGGCTTCTATAAACATAATAGACTTTCTTTATGTAGAACTCAAACCAATTTGAAGTTCAAATGACTAGTTTATTAGTCTATGATGGGCAATGATAATAACAATGTTCACAATGCTGATTGACCCTGACACATTGCAAGATTCTCAAGAGCTTTATAAGTCAATAAGGATAGTTCTGTACAATTTAACTGTTGTGTATTTTATTACATTTTTTAAATTTGTTAAATCCAGGACTATCAATTCTCTGCTATTCAAGGCTACAGAAAGTTCCCTCTGGGAGTGTTAGTATTGTCTCCTAGGAAAAGGTGAATCTCAAACAAGGCAAGGATTCAAGTCACTCAGTTTACATTATAATTTAGAAATCACATTTAGAAAAATGTTATCCTTTCAAAAAAGGAATTTTTGTCAATTAAAAAATTAAAGAAGTACAGAAAAAAGGAAGAGAAAATACCCTGAACCTTCACAAGAAGACAATTTTATCAACATATTGGTGTAAAAGTAATGTTGGAATATATTGTCTATGTAAGGCTTATCTTGCTTCTATGTTTAATTTCTGTTAAATTAGCATGAAGTTTGGTAGGACTTGTTTGTAATTCTCAAAATATTCCACATACCAGTGACCACTAAGAAGTTTATCTTAGCTATCTTAAATTTTCCACTCCTAACAAAGAAAGATCCTCTTGACAATGACCTTGCAGAATACTCAAACCTTTGAGCATATAGCAGCTGGATGATATACAGCAAAAGGATCATTAATGATGAACACAAAAATAGAAAAGCATAACTCAAAATTAGACACATATGATTTTATGAGAAATTGTAATGCTTATGTAAGGTCTTTTAATTAGAGTATGGTACAGTGGAATGAATACCAAACTGCGTTTGAATATTGATTCTGCCACTAACTAATTCTGTGACCTTGAATGAATCATTTAATCTCTCTTAAAATAAGTTCTATCATATTAAGAAAATAATGACATCTACCTCATAATATTCATATAGATAATAAATGAAATCTTGTCTCTTGTCTGTGTCTGACATTCCTTAGTTCCTCTGATTTTTTTTTCCCCACTGAGATAGAATTTACATGCAGTGAAACAGATAAATCTTAAATATACAATTCAGTATGTTTTTGTAAATTCATTTAAATTGTAGCCACCACCCAAATAAAATATAGACTATTCCCATTACTCCAGAAACACTCCTTATGCATTTCCCAGTCAATACCTGCCTACATGTGCAAACATTATTTTTATTTAATTTTTATCACCATAGATTATTTACATATTTGCTTCATATATGTCAAGGTTCTGCTATTAGATGGGGTTTATTTAGGATAGTTTTTTTCCTTTGATGTACCGACACTTTATTGACATTAATGTCCTTCTTTATCCCTAATAATATTCCTCATTCCAAACTCTAGCTTATCTCATATTAATATAAGCACTCTAGCTTTCTTTTGATTAATGTTTGCATGGTATATATCTTTCTATCCTTTACTTTTAACCAAATGGGTCCTTCTATTTAAAGCAAACACCAGGCATGGACAGTCTTGGATTTCAACAGAAAACCTGATATGTTTACTGAACATCTAAAATGTCCCGATTTCTGTGTCTTTTGCACTGTTAGCAACCTATTGCTTTCTGCTGGGCTCCTTAAAGTCTCCCCATGAATGCACAGTTTCTGGGCATTTTATATATAGGTTTTGGGGTTTCCCCAGTGTTTCCTACTGTGTGCATTCTTTTTTTCAGTTTTTTTTTTTTTTTCCTTTAAATTCCAGCAGTCTGGCAGCCCCAACCTTTGTCATGTGACACCTCAACCTAATAAGTCTGTGGCTTTTTTCCCCAAAGTTTTAGCTACTCCTTGACCTTCAGATGTGGGACTGCCCTGAGGGGAAAATCTGTATAAACATGGATTTAATTCAATGCAGTTTCTTTCTTTCAAGAGTCAAATTCTCTCCAGTTTCTGTCTGATTTTGATCACTCTGGAGTGCCTTTTTTTCTTTGTCCAGAGGCCACACTTGTTTTCTGTACAAAAGTAAGTCCAGTAAAAGCTATTCCTCCAGTGCCAGGCAGTCTTTCTTTTTTATAATAGTTAGTAGTATCTGTAATTGTCATTAGTATTGAGTAGCACATGCTAAAGTTTGAAGTTTGGATCTATAAACTAGCATATATTATACAGAAATATTTTTAACAAATAAGATGCTGCCCGATATGCATTGAGATATTTTAGATTATATTAAATACCATAGGTAGTTTTAGATAAATAAACTATTATTTAGGTAAAGTTAAGTTTACTAATACAAAGTCCCTCAGGCAAATACACCATTAGGAGAAACCAATGATTTATTACTGGGTTGATTTTTCTTTCTAGTATTCATTTGTAAAATACATTTCCAACTATAATTATTTAAACAATATTATCAATTACAACATGAAGTAAACTTTGAGAACTCATAAAATGTGAGATAGATATTGTCTCATTACATAGTCTAAGCAAAATAAAGCCAGATGAAGGAAATAAAATATGTCACTAAAAGTACATGGGATAAACAAAAACAGTCTTGAAACCCTAGAAACCTTCAAGAAAGGAGAATTTCAATTTAGAATTGTGAGGAAATTTTAAAGTGGACTATATTTGTTAACATGAAGAATTCTTTATAGTCATTAGGGAAGTAATTCAAATGACTTCTGAATTTTATTTTCTTACATTTTTTAGCCTAAATAACTGAGTCCTAGAGTTTTAGACTAAGGTTATTTTTATCTTCTGAATATTCCAAGTTTTTCATTTCAGCACGTCCTGATAGTTCTATATTCCTGTGCTCAAAGAAACCCTTCTATGTCTACCACTACTAGGCACAAGCTAATCTCAGATTGCATTTGCTGGCCATCCGGAATACATCTTTTCTTTCACTGTGAGCTGAGCAAATTGATCTAAGTTCCCAACCTCACTGGCAGAATCAACTATAAAATATTGTCTTTCTTGGGGCACCTGGGTGGCTCAGTCCTTAAGCGTCTGCCTTGGCTCAGGTCGTGATCCCGGGGTCCTGGGATCGAGCCCCGCGTCGGGCTCCCTGCTCCGCGGGAAGCCTGCTTCTCCCTCTCACACTCCCCTTGCTTGTGTTCCCTCTCTCGCTGCCTCTCTCTCTGTCAAATAAATAAATAAAATCTTTAAAATATTGTCTTTCTTATTTTATAAAGTTGCAAGACTTAGAACTGTACTTTTACAGTTCATTTTTGAATGAGTTGTTCTAATCTTGCACATCATGTCTATAGCACTGCACTATTATATCAGTAGTCACCGCCAGCCAAACTTGGGAATGTGGGAACCTCACAGCAAGCAGTGTTTACCCAACACTGCTGTGAAGTCACTCTTTACCCAAGACTTCTACTCCGGCATCCCAAGTTGCTGGTATAAAATAGAACTCTTCCATCATTTTCCTCCTATGTTGTGTCTACTTTGCTATTTTGAAAGCCAAAAGCCCCACAAAAGATTTAAAAGGCAGAGTTTCAAAAGATTTCAGAAGAAATGTGTCCCCCTTCCCTTTCTCTAGGCAGTTTTTATTGTACACCTGGGCTTTGGATGTTTTTTTCTGTAAACCCCTGGTACACGTTTTCTTCTGACTTGTACTCTGCCACATGCTGTCATTTGACTCTTCTATACTAAGCAAGAAGAAAAGAGTTCCTGGCTCTCTCTGGTATAGTATTAATCTTTTATTACCTAAATACTCACATGTTTGAGTATAGCAGCCAAAGTTTATTGCTGTTATGTTTCCAGATCACACATGTATCTAATTTTTATATCAAATAGCTAGAACTGGAACAGAAAAAAGAAGATACTGGGGATGTTTTCAAAGTTAGTGTTGGACTGGCAATGATTTCTTGAAAGTAAAGCAAAGAATTTGAGTATTGTGTGCATTGCTTTTTGTTGTTGTTTTGCATGTTGAAATTTATTGAGGAAAACTAACATAAAACTATGTCTGGATTATTATTCAACAAACATACAATTCAGGTCTACTAGGTGCCAGGAACTCTAGTAGATACTGAATAAAAAATAGAAAAGAACATATTTTGAGCATCCTTACAAATAGGAATTTGTAATAATAATATACAAATATTATAATTTAGAGGTTCGAGTCATAGGATGAGAAAAAAATCCCTTACTATTATTTTGACTAGACACATCCAATCCCTTTGTTTCTGAAAGACCTTTTCCCAGAGCATCACAGCTGAAGATTGCAAAGTACAGAACACCTGACAGCCACTTTAAGCCTTTCAACTTGTCAAAGGATATGCTTGTTGATCTGTAAGAGAATTTGATCTTAGATTTTATAGCTTGGAATATCATATTTTTAAACTCACCTTACCCCATTTTTCCTAAGTTAGTTTTTCCAATGTCTCTTAAAACTCTCTCTCTCTCTTTTTTTTTTTACGTTTACAACACAGGGAGTCATAATGTGAGAGGTATAGTGAATAGAATATGCCTGAAATTGGGGAACTTATTTCATTTCTCCCTTGAAACTGGCTCTGCAGTAAGTTATTGGGGAACAGTAAATTCCTCAATGAAATCCTTGAACTTTAAATCAGAACACAAATAAACTGAGAATTAAAAAAAAAAAGAAAAGAAAAGTAAAAAGAAAACAAAAAAACTTGTCCCCAAAGTCCAAAAACAAAATAAAACAAAACAGAAAACCAAACAGGTTAAAAAGTCACTATGACCAAATTAGGTGGACAAAAAATAAGCTTAATCCTCAGAAAACATCAGAACTATTTTTCTTAATGTATGTCAAAAACAATTTCTTTTCTTTCAGAACAAATACATTAGCTATGCAACCCATTACTTTAACAATTTGAAAGCAGCTCACAATAGATAAGGAGATGGAAATGGGGGGATAATCTCATCCAGAGAAGAAATCCACAGTGTAACTCTTCTAATTTCACATAATACTTCATGGAAAAGACACACCAGAAGAATCATAATCATATCACAGCCCCTTTACTTTGGCCTGTACTTTACATAAACCTCAACAAATTGATTTTCCTACCATCAGAGCAAGGCTTATAACAGATAATTTTATGGTTTCAGTTTTATTAATGTTCTTCTTAAAATAAGAATTAAACAAGAGTTGACTAGAATTGGGATTGTGAAGAACAAAGTTTTTAGGAAATAAATGTTGATTTTTATCTCTGTATCTTCATCAATTTAAAAAAAACAAAGAATTCACAAGAGACAGAGAGGTTTTTACTGGAGCAATGATACTCAAAACTTTTGCTTTACAGACTCATTTATAATCTTAAAAATATTTTGAGTACCCCAAAACGCTTTGTTTACATGAGTTATATCCACCAATTTATTGTGTTGGGAATTAAAACCAAATTTTAAACTATGAATAATAGTAAGTTCATTATGACAGCATAAAATTATACTTTAAATAAAATAACTGCAATTTTCAAAATAAAAACATAATTACTGATAAAATCATTTAAACATACTTCTGTAAATCTCTTTAATGTCTAGTATAGAGAAGATACAAGAAAATTTTTTCCATCTCTGAATTCAACCTACTGCAATATATTATTTGGGTTACAGAATATGAAGAAAATATGGCCTTATACAGATATGTAGTTGGAAAGGGGAAACATATTTAAATAGCCTTTTCATATATTTTGGAATATTCTTCTTTGATTCTATATCAAAAGTCAACATGTGGTAATTTCTTTAAGGTCAGTTGCTATATAGAATATTAAACAATATCAATGAACTTTTTGTGCATTGTTACCTTAAAGTCCACTGTCTATTTTGCATTTTGATTGCCTCATTTCCAAGTGGATTATTTGTAACATCATACATTGGTCACTTGAAAAATATTTGTTCCCTGAATTATGAAAATCTTCCAAATGTTGGACATTTCATTGTATAAATCAAGTATCAAAATATCACCTCCATTAATATTACCTCTCTACTACTCAGGAAATTCTTTACCTATTGGGAACTTTTAGGCTCATGGGATTAGGTAGACATTTTCCCAGATTCAACTTTTTGCTTAAAGTCTTGGCAACATATCTGTCACTTCTTTTCCTTGACATGGCAGTTTCACTTTATCTATTTTCAAGAAAATGTCTGCCAAAACCCAAGTCTGAATAGCCATAGTTTGTGTGTCAGTCATCTTTTCAAAAAGCTGTGTTTCATGAAAAAAATGTGCTAACTTTTGGCTCAAACAAACACATAAGCATACATATCTTCATACAAGTTTCCTGTGAGACAACCATTGCACTTTATTATATAGCAGCAAGTTTTATGTGTACATCTCATATCATTGCACAGAGAGTTAAAAAGATGTATACTCAAGGGTTGAGTTTCATAAAATCAGCATATTTACTGCTTCATCAAGGACATTCTTAGTGAAAATTTGCATTTTCTTTCATCATTAGTGCATGGTATTGAAGAAGGCATAACTACTCCTACAGTTTTGAGTCATTGCTTTGATTTGTGTTAAGATCCCACAGATTTACCCACTTTTGCTTTTCCACCATCATTGTAATGTCAACACACTGAAATCACAAGTAATGTCTTAATATTATTATGTATTGTTATTATTAGTTTTGATCTTACCCACTCCCCGAAAAAGTCTCAGAAATTCCTAGGAGTCCTGAACAACACATCGGGAACTGCTATACTATAACAGGAAAACAGAAAAATAGATGGTGAATCATCTTTTTATTCTGAAAACCAGTGTTGAAGGCTTTGAGAATAATTGGGGCATATTAGGTTAAAAGGCATGTGGTTTGGATTTGCTATCCTTATACCCAATAAAGAAACCACTTCTATAAATTCCTAGAATTACAAATGTCAACAGGAAATGAGCCTGCTTCCTACAGCCTAAACTCTTTCTGAAATATTTTTTTTTTCATGAGTCTACCTCAGTAAGAATTACTCTAATGCTAAACACAGATTCAGTGAACCTGTATAAATAAAAGTAAAGACCTGCTTCTCCTCTTGGGAGCTCTCTCAGAGAACTTGGGAGTTCCCTGAAGTTACTCTTTCTGATTGCTAATATCTAGAAAATCTAATTGCAAATAACTTAACCGGGATTTATATGAAAGACAGTAAAGTGCTCTAATAGGCAGTGACAGAAATTAAACTCTCTATGTGCCTTAGAGTTGTTGATTATTAGAACAGTGATCATGCTTGCCAGTATGCTCAGGAAATCTGGTTTATGCCTTCTTATGGGATAACTATTAAGAGCATTCCTTTTCATTCTCAAAGGTGTCCCAGAGAATATGATCAACTAGGGGGTCACCTTAGCTGTAAGAGACCACTGAAATTAGTTCATACATGCCTAAGGCTTTGGAATCTTCTTTTTCCCATCATGTGGGAAGTTAATTTCAGTAGAATTTATGATAAGCCAACTGTCATAACCACAAATAATATCAGAAGCATAGTTTCTGAAATAAATGGCACAGAAAAAGACATTTCTTTTACTATTGAGTAGTTTTCCTAATAAATTAAACCTGGCATGATTTTCAATAGGAAGAACTTGCAAAATTAATCAGGAAAATTTTAGAGAAGAGAAAGTGATAAAGTGGACATATATATTGAATCGTTAGAACACAGCAGAAAATATTGGTCAGCTATTACTATAAAAATGCTATGAAACAAACTACCCCCATATTCAGTGGCTTACAAAAACATGTACTTATTTCCCTTGCTCAGAGCTTTGTGGTTCATCAAGGTTACCTCCGCTGTAATCTGGGGATCTACTGGGCTTGTTTACTGGTTAAAGATTAGATCAAACAGTTCCACATGTTTCTTATTTGACCTTTTGACCAATAGTTACCTGAGACATATTCTTCTCATGAGTTATGGCAGGAGTCCAAGAACAAAGCCAAATCAAGCAAGTACAGTTTAATCTTCCACTTGTGACGCAACCACAAAACTTTACTGGCCGAGCAAGTAATATGGACAAGTGTTACCTCATTGATGCAGGAATGTCTATGTAATCTACTATGAGGTGGTACTGCAAAAGGCTATGGAGATATATACTCTTAGTATAGGAATTTGATAATCTAGAATCCCCCTTTTATCCCAAAATAAATGAGGAGAATTGAGGAGTATAGTTATTTGACTGTCTCATAAGAATTGAGGCTTGCAAGCTCCAAAAGGACATGATACCAAGGGCTGAAGAAAAGTATTCTAAGCCCTTCATTATGGCTCAAATTGTGTCTCCCAAAAAGATACATTAAAATCCTAATTCCCAGTACCTGGTATTGTGATCTTATTGGGAAATTAGGTCTTTGTAAATGCAATCAAGTTAAGATGAGGTCATTAGAGTAGGCCTTAATCGAATTTAACTGGTGTCTTATAAGAAGTGGAAATTCCATGTGGAAACAGAGAAAAAAAGGGGAGAATACCATGTGACATAGAGGCAGAGATTGAAATGCTTTAGGGAAAAGCCAAGGAATGTGAAGGATTGTTGCAAATCACCAGAAGCTAGGAAGAGGCAAGTAAGGATTCTTCCCTACAGGTTTTAGAGGGAGCATAACCTTGACAACACTTTGATTTTCTACTTCAAGCCTCCAGAAATATGAAACAATAAATTTCTGTTGTTTTAATCCTCCCCCCCCCCCCAATTTGTGGTCCTTAGTTATGGCATTCCTGGGAAACTGATGTACCTTGTAAAAAGCAGCAGACCTGACATAACCTGATGAGGAGTTAAATATATTATGCAGGCCTGGAGAGAGTGTCCCTATGATGTTGCTTAGGTAAAATAAAGAAAGAACAAATCTGGACCCCAAAGAACTTGGAGTGAGTCAGAGATAAGCAACAATGGATTAAGATCCCTGGCATGGGAAAAAGATTACTTTGAATGGTAGGGCCGTCTTAAACTAAAAAGATCTCCTTGACCCTGAATGCAGCAGGGTATTACTGGCAACTAAATTAACTAGAATTTGTGGCAAAGTAGCAAAAGTGATGGGTAGAATTCATGTCTGTGATATAGCAATCTTACATCAAATTCCAGTGGAGTTTGATGACAATAATTGTTAAAAGTGCTACAAGATGGCAAGATGGCAGAGGAGTAGGACACCTAAATTTCTTCTGGTCCCAGGAATTCAGCTAGATAGGGATCAAACCATTCTGAACACCTACAAACTCAACAGGAGATCGAAGAAAAGAATAGCAGCAACTCTCTGAACAGAAAAACGACCACTTTCTGGAAGGTAGGACGTGCGGAGAAGTGAATCTGAGGTGATACTTGGGAAGATAGACCATGGGGCGAGGAAGCCTCCGTCAGCTGGCTACCCACAAATGATAGAGCCGTGGAGCACAAAATTGGAACTTTTAGAAGTAGGCTCTGCTGAGGGACATCGCTCCAGTGGCTAAGTGGGTGTGGAACCCATGCTGGGACAGTTTGGTCTCAGGAACCTCGGGGTCACAGAAAGACTGGGGGTGCCTGAGTGTGGCAGAGCTCCCAGGGATCAGAGGGGGGAAGCCGGCTGCAGAGACAGAGCCAAGGAGTGGGCTCTCAGTTCGGGGTTGCCATAAACCATGATCCGCGGCACAGTCGGGCCACTGCTCCTCCAGCAAGGACCCAGCAAGCGGCAGATCTAGGGAGACCCCTCTTCCTCTCCCCGGGAGGAGCAGCCCAGGAGCGCACCTCAGGATCTGCTCGGTTTGGAGACGCCACACGGGGTTGTGTGCCAGAGATAGAAATGCTCAGTCACAGGCCAGGTGAGCACGGAGTGTGGCCGGAGACCAGGGAGATGGGAGTGACTGACTGCTTTTCTCTGGGGGTGCACTGAGGAGCGGGGCCCCGAGTTCTCGGCTCCTCCGGGGCAGAGATTGGGAGGCCGCCATTTTCACTCTCGTCCTCCAAAGCTGTACAGAAAGCTTGCAGGGAAGAAAAGATCCTGAGAGCAAACCTGGGCAGATTACTTAGCCTGGACCCAGCAAGGGTGGGGCAAGTCTGCCTCCAGCAAAGACATTTGGGAACCACGGTAACAGGCCCCTTCCCCAGAAGATCAGCAAGAACAGCCAGCCAAGACCAAGGTTACCGATCAATGAGAATGGCAGAACTCCAGCGCTAGGGTAATACAGCACATAGAATGCATGGCTTTTTTACCATGATTCTTTAGTCTTTCAAAGTTAATTTTTTTAATTTTCTTTTTTTCTTTTTTTTTTTTAATTTTTCTTTTTCCATTTTTCATCCAACATCGTATCAATCCCTTTTTTAAAAATCTTTTTTATTTTTTATTTTTTGTTTAGTGTATATTTTTCTGGGGTCATTGTTACCCAGGTAGCATTTTGTTCTCTCATTCATCTCTTGTCCTGTGGACAAAATGACAAGATGGAAAAAAATCGCCTAAAAAAAAGAACAAGAGGCAGTACCAACTGCCAGGGACCTAATCAATATGGACATTAGTAAGATGTCAGAACTAGAGTTCAGAATGACGATTTTAAAGATACTACCTGGGCTTGAAAAAAGCATGGAAGATATTAGAGAAGCTCTCTCTGGAGAAATAAAAGAAGTAAAATCTAACCAAGTCGAAATCAAAAAGGCTATTAATGAGGTGCAATAAAAAATGGAGGCTCTAACTGCTAGGATAAATGAGGCAGGAGAGAGAATTAGTAATATAGAAGACCAAATGATGGAAAATAAAGAAGATGAGAAAAAGAGATAAACAACTACTGGATCACGAGGGCAGAATTTGAGATAAGTGATACCATAAATGAAACCATATTAGAATAATTCAGATCCCAGAGGAACGGGGGGGGGGGGCAGAAAGTATATTGGAGCAAATTATAGCAGAGAACTTCCTTAATTTGGGGAAGAAAACAGGAATCAAAATCCAGGAGACACAGAGAACACCCCTCAAAATAAATAAAAATAGGTCAACACCCTGACATCTAATAGTAAAAGTTACGAGTCTCAGAGACAAAGAGAAAATCCTAAAAGCAGCTCAGGACAAGAGATCTGTAACCTACAATGGTAGAAATATTAGATTGGCAATAGACCTATCCACAGAGACCTGGCAAGCCAGAAAGGACTGGCATGATATATTCAGAGCACTAAATGAGAGAAGTATGCAGCCAAGAATACTCTATCCAGCGAGGCTGTCACTGAAAATAGAAGGAGAGATAAAAAGCTTCCAGGACAAACAAAAACTAAAGGAATTTGCAAACATGAAACCAGCCCTACAAGAAATATTGAAAGGGGTCCTCTAAGCAAAGAGAGAGCCTAAAAGCAACATAGACCAGAAAGGAACACAGACAATATATAGTAACAGTCACCTTACAGGCAATACAATGGCACTAAATTCATATCTTTCAATAGTTACCCTGAATGTAAATGGGCTAAATGCCCCAATCAAAAGACACAGGGAATTAGACTGGATAAAAAACAAGACCCATTGATAAGTTGTCTGCAAGAGACTCATTTTAGACCCAAAGACACCCCCAGATTGAAAGTGAGGGGGTGGAAAACCATTTACCATGCTAATGGACACCAAAAGAAAGTTGGGGTGGCAATCCTTATATCAGACAAATTAGATTTTAAACCAAGGACTATAATAAGAGATGAGGTAGGACACTATATCCTACTTAAAGGGTCTATCCAACAAGAAGATCTAACAATTGTAAATATCTATGCCCCTAACATGGCAGCGGCCAATTATATAAGCCAATTAATACAAAAGCAAAGAAACACATTGACAACAATACAATAATAGTGGGTGATTTTAACACCTCCCTCACTGAAATGGACAGATCATCTAAGCAAAATATCAACAAGGAAATAAAGACTTTAAATGACACACTGGACCAAATGGACTTCACAGATCTATTCAGAACATTCCATCCCAAAGCAACAGATCACACATTCTTCTCTAGTGCCCATGGAACAGTCTCCAGAATAGATCACATCCTAGGTCACAAATCAGGTCTCAACTGGTACCAAAAGATTGGGATCATTCCCTGCATATTTTCAGACCATAGTGCTTTGAAACTAGAACTCAATCACAAGAGGAAAGTTGGAAAGGACTCAAATACATGGAGGCTAAAAAGCATCCTACTAAAGAATGAATGGGTCAATGAGGAAATTAAAGAAGAATTAAAAAAATTCATGGAAACAAATGAAAATGAAAACACAACTGTTCAAAGTCTTTGGGATGCAGCAAAGGCAGTGCTAAGAGGAAAGTATATAGCAATACAAGCCTTTCTCAAGAAACAAGAAAGGTCTCAAATACACAACCTAACCCTACACCTAAAGGAGCTGGAGAAAGAACAGCAAATAAAGCCTAAACCCAGCAGGAGAAGAGAAATGATAAAGATGAGAGCAGAAATCAATGAAATAGAAACTAAAAGAACTGTAGAACAGATCAACAAACCCCTGGCCAGACTATTCAAAAAGAAAAGAGAAATGAACCAAATAAACAAAGTGATGAATGAAAGAAGAGAGATCACAACCAACACCAAAACAATACCAACAGTTATAAGAACATATTATGAGCCACTATATACCAGCAAATTGGATAACCTGGAAGAAATAGATGCATTCCTAGAGATATATAAACTACCAAAACTGAACCAGGAAGAAATAGAAAACCTGAACAGACCTATAGCCACTAAGGATATTGAAGCATTCATCAAAAATCACCCAACAAACAAGAGCCCAGGGCCAGATGGCTTCCCAGGGGAATTCTACCAAACATTTAAAGAAGAATTAATACCTATTCTTCTGAAACTCTTCCAGAAAATAGAAATGGAAGGAAAACTTCCAAACTTGTTTTATGAGGCCACTATTACTTGATCCCCAAACCAGACAAAGACCCCCTCAAAAAGGAGAATTACAGACCAATATCCCTGATGAACATGGATCCAAAAATTCTCACCAAAGTACTAGCCAATAGGAATCAACAGTACATTAAAAGGATTATTCACCACGACAAAGTGGGATTTATCCCTCGGCTGCAAGGTTGGTCTGACATCTGCAAATCAATCCATGTGCTAGGATACATTAATAAAAGAAAGAACAAGAACCATACGATCCTCTCAATAGTTGCAGAAAAAGCATTTGACACAGTACAGCATCCTTTCTTGATCAAAACTCTTCCGAGTATAGGGATAGAGGGTACATACTTCAATATCATAAAAGCCATCTATGAAAAACCCACAGAGAATCTCATTCTCAATGGGGAAAAACTGAGAGCTTTTGCCCTATGGTCAGGAACATGGCAGGGATGTCCACTATCACCACTGCTATTCAACATAGTACTAGAAGTCCTAGCCACAGCAATCAGACAACAAAAAGAAATAAAAGGCATCCGAATCGGCAAAGAAGAAGTCAAACTCTCACTCTTTGCAGATGATATGATACTTTATGTGGAAATCCAAAACACTCTACCCCAAAACTGCTAGAACTCATACAAGAATTCAATAAAGTGGCAGGATATAAAATCAATGCACAGAAATCAGTGGCATTCCTATACACCAAACAACAAGACAGAAGAAAGAGAAATTAAGTTGATCCCATTTACAATTGCACCCAAAACCATAAGATACCTAGGAATAAATCTAACCAAAGAGGCAAAGAATCTGTACTCAGAAAACTATAAAATACTCATGAAAGAAATTGAGGAAGACACAAAGAAATGGAAAAACGTTCCATGCTCATGGATTGGAAGAACAAATATTGTGAAGATGTCAATGCTACCTAGAGCAATCTATGCATTTAATGCAATCCCTATCAAAATACCATCGTATTTTTTCAAAGAAATGGAACAAATAATCCTAAAATTTGTATGGAACCAGAAAAGACCCCGAATAGCCAGAGGAATGTTGAAAAAGAAAAGGAAAGCTGGTGGCATCACAATTCTGGACTTCAAGCACTATTACAAAGCTGTAATCATCAAGACAGTGTGGTACTGGCACAAAAACGAACACAAAAATCACTGGAACAGAATAGAGAGCTCAGAAATGTACGTTCAACTCTATAGGCAGCTAATCTTCGACAAAGCAGATAAGAATGTCCAAAGGAAAAAAGACAGTCTCTTCAACAAATGGTTTTGGGAAAATTGGACAGCCACATGCAGAAGAATGAAACTGGACCATTTCCTTACACCACACACAAAAATAGACTCCAAATGGTTGAAAGACCTCAATGTGAGATAGGAATCCATCAAAATCCTAAAGGAGAATACAGGCAGCAAACTCTTCAACCTCAGCCACAGCAACTTCTTCCTAGAAACATCACCAAAGGCAAGGGAAGCAAGGGCAAAAATGACCTATTGGGACTTCATCAAGGTAAGAATCTTTTGCACAGCAAAAGAAACAGTCAACAAAACCAAAAGACAACTGACAGAATGGGAGAAGATATTTGCAAATGACACATCAGATAAAGGGCTAGTATCCCTAATCTATAAAGAACTTATCAAACTCAACACCCAAAGAACAAATGATGCAATCAAGAAATGGGCAGAAGACCTGAGCAGACATTTTTCCAAAGAAGACATCCAAATGGCCAACAGTATGCAGCCACTCTGGAAAACAGTAGGAGGTTCCTCAAAACGTTGAAAATAGAGGTGCCCTATGACCCAGCAATTGCACTACTGGGTATTTACCCCAAAGATACAAATGTAGGGTTCTGAAGGGGTATGTGCACCCCGATGTTTTTTTTTTTTTTAATATTTTATTTATTTATCTGACAGAGAGACAGGAGAGAGGGAACACAAGTAGGGGGAGTGGGAGAGGGAGAAGCAGGCTTCCCACTGAGCGGGGAGCCCGATGTGGGGCTCGATCCCAGGACCTTGGGATCATGACCTGAGCCGAAGGCAGCCGCTTAACTGACTGAGCCACCCAGGCACCCCCTGCACCCCGATGCTTATTGCAACAATGTCCACAATAGCCAAACTATGGAAAGAGCCAAAATGTCCATCAAGAGATGAATGGATAAAGAAGATGTGGTATACATATACAACGGAATATTATGCAGCCATCAAAAGGAATGAAATCTTGCCATTTGCAACGATGTGAATGGACTGGAGGGTATTATGCTGAGTGAAATAAGTCAATCAGAGAAAGATTTATCATATGATCTCACTGATATGAAGAATTCTTAATCTCAGGAAACAAACTGAGGGTTGCTGGAGTGGTCAGGGGTGGGAGGGATGGGGTGGCTGAGTGATAGACATTGGGGAGGGTATGTGCTATGGTGAATGCTGTGAACTGTGTAAGACTGAGGAATCACAGACCTGTACTTCTGAAACGAATAATACATTATATGTTAAAAAAAAAAAAAAGAAGATAGTTGGAAGTGAGAAATGAAGGGGGGAAATCAGAGGGGGAGACGAACCATGAGAGACTATGGACTCTGAGAAACAAACTGAGGGTTCTAGAGGGGAGGGGCATGGGGTTATGGGTTAGCCTGGTGATGGGTATTAAAGAGGGCATGTACTGCATGGACATTGGGTGTTATACACAAATAATGAATCATGGAACACTACATCAAAAACTAATGATGTAATGTATGGTGATTAACATAACATAATAAAATAAACAAAAATGTGCTACAAGATGCATTAATAAAAACTTTCCAAGGCCTTCCTCTACCATCTCTCAGTAGTTGCCAGGTTACCAAAGGAACTATGAATAGCTGACAACTCTTCATGTAGATCTTTTTAGAGTTAGTTTTTTTTTTTTTGACAGATTTTGTCTTCTCTACCCTCCCTTGTTTGTATTTATCTTGATAATGGATACAAGGGATAACTTTTACATTTATATTATTCCTACTGATTTGCATGAAGACTCATTAGTAATCTAATCTTTAATTTTTAGGTTTAGAGATTATTCTATGCATTTATGCTACTTTGTGAATGGCGGGTCTGTGATAGCATCACTTACCAAATTTCTCTCAGACAATATGATTTAAAAAATGATTTCCCCAGGAGATGTCTTTTAGAAATGATATCCTAAAGTAAGGCAGGAAACACTAAGGAAAATGTATCCATAAGGACAAGAGTATTTTCATGCTGCCACTTTGATTCAGTATTGGAAGACTCATTGAGATTTCTGATCAAGATCCAGAGGTGTTTCATATTTAATGTTCACATTTAAATTAATATAATACTAAAGAAAAATAAATTATGTTAATTTTTTTCATTTTTCTGTTATTCCTACTGTCAGCATAGGTTAATAGTACTCATAACTGGAATATTAAAGTTCAAGGGAAAGAAGAGTAGCAGACCTATGGTGTTTAGAAAAGGCATATTATTATTTTTTTTTTCTAAAAACCAGATGTCAGGAATGACTTAAAGGCAGTTCTCTCCTGTGAAGACTTTTCTTCACTTAAATTACACCCACTTAGTTTTTAATTTAGGGGAGAAAATGACCTGAGATTGACAAAAAACTTTCATTGCATTATCTCATTTGGTCCTTGCAAAAACCTTGAAGAGAGAAAGATAATATTCCTAATTTTGGAGAATAAAGTAAGGTACAAAGAGTCTAGGATACTTTGTAAGGCTGGCAGCTAGTTACAGGATTGGTATTAGAATTCATATTTTGTTCACTTATTTTTTATCCATTAATCAATGGAGACATTTAATATGGACTATCATGGTCCTACACCCTTTGTAATGACTTCTACTTTAGATTGAGATTAATATTTTGTTTAGGAGAGTGGATTGAAATACATGGAATTTTTAGATTTGGAAGCTATTGCTTTTCATCAAAAATAATCTCCAATTAAAGAGCATTGAGAGTGAGAGAGCAGAAACCTGTGTAGAATCTCAGAATCCTTTAGCTTTGGGCTACTAAAACTACTAGGCTAAGAAAAAAAAAAAGAAAATTCAATGCTTTTTTTATTCTCTAATTCTTTAATCTCTCTCTTCTCTCTCTCTGTCTGTTTTTCTTGCTCTATTAGTTTCTGGGGATGCTTGTGTATTAGTGGTTTGGAAAGGAGAAGGAGGAGAAGAAGAAGAAGAAGAACCAGAAGAAGGAAGAAGAAGAAGAAAGAAGAAGCAGAAGAAGGAAGCAGAAGAAGAAAGAAGAAGGAAGCAGAAGAAGAAGCAGAAGAAGAAGCAGAAGCAGAAGCAGCAGCAGAAGCAGCAAGAAGCAGAAGGAGGAGGGGGAGGGGGAGGGGGGAGGAGGAGGACGAGGAGGAGGAGGAGGAGGAGGAGAAAAACGCCTTGTAAGAAGCCTGTCCTATATCTCTCTTACCCTGTTTCTTCATCCATATTTGTGAATATTTTCTTTTTTGATGTCTTCAGTTCCCTTATCCTTTTTTGTCTATGTCTAATCTAATGCTTAAATAATCCATTGAGCCACTGATATAGCTAAAAGTTATTTTACTTTTCAGTTTATGATTTATGATTTCTAATTCCCTGTTGAAATTGTTAATCATATCTTTTAAGTCTATGAATATATTTAGCATTTTTTTAGAATACCATCTAATAAATTCATTATCTGAGTCATTTGTGGGACTGTTTTTGTTGTCTGTTTTATCATTTTCTTGTGCGTTTGAAAGTCTGATTACTTTTAATTAAAAACCAGTCATTATATATAAAAAATGGAGAAATATTTGAGGTCAAGAATAATTATATTCTTCTATTGAAGATATATCTTTGCTTCTGAGAAGTAAGTAGCTAGGGGAAACAATCACTATTTTCTAATTTCAATGCCTGAGATCATTTGAAGCTTGTCTCTTGTCTCTAGATTAGTCTCTAGAAGGAACTATATCCATTTTTTCCTACTCTTTTGTGTTTAAACCTAATGAGAATGTGTGTGTGGTGGGTAATCAGAAGCCCCCACAGATCAGCAAATCCCAGGGTCAAATTTACTGCCAGCTTTATTACATCATCCAAAGAGCTGCTTTAACTTTTAAAGCTATCCTCTCTATAATCCACATATGCCCCTCAGGGGTAAGTGGTAAAAAATGCTAGGTTGTCCTCTTTGCATCTCTTTATTCTTCTGGATCTTGACCCTATAATTTTTCACTTTTTAAAAAAAAAAAAAACTTCTTAAAACTTACAAGAAAAGAAATTTTCTTTTGTTCATATTTTCCAATTGTCTCAGTAAGAGTATTGGTACAAATTACCTAGTCTGCCTTACTAAAGCAAAGGTCTTATTGTTAAATCTCTCTTTATCAGTGACTCACTGAAAAGTCAAATGCAAGGTTTTATGAGTACAGTTCATACCAAATAACAGTATTGCACTGATAAATATTCTTCTGAAGTACCTGCTTTTTTGGAAAGTAATGCATTATAGCTTTTAGCTACAGAAACAATGCAATTTGATGACAGACTGGGTGTATTTGTGGGGTTTTGGGTAAAGGTGATAAAAATGTGTTATGTGACAGTGGACAATTAACATATACCATTGGTTGACTGTATTGTTTCCTATATCATGAATAGCCTCCACTTTTTGTCTTATGAACTTCAAGTTTTATCTCACCTGACTCTTATACAAAAGAGTCCTCAAACATATTCTCTAGAAATTGTCACTTCATTATTTACTTCACAATACTTTGTTTTAAACTCTTTTATTTATTTTGAAGCATTTATCCCACTCTATTATAATTAGATAAAAAATTGTCTTAAGACAAGGAAATATATCTTATTCATCTTTATGTTCAAATCATTGCTTAGCAAAGCTCTATTCTTAAGTTTGTTAAATGAATAAAGGACTGATGAATGGATATATACAAGAAGACTGAGATGGTGTGCTGATTGCTCTAATCTCATAATGTAATTCATACACTTCTGCTCTGAATGCCTATGGGTTTTTTTGTTTGTTTAATAAAAATTACTGTCATCTTCTTTTGGTTACACATATAAATAATAAACAATTTGTTCAGTAGTTTTTTTGAAAGGGGTTTTGTTCCCAATCATATATCATATTAGAAGTGTTTTATTTTGTTTTGTTTTATGGCCTCGGTTAGAGTAGTCAGAGATTTGTTATTCTTGCTCTTGTTTTGTTAAGAAATCCTAGTAATAAAAGAAAAGACTCACACAGGAAAAATGGTAAATCAAACAATAACATATACACACTCATATATATTTTTGTGTAGTTGATAACATGGGTTTTGAAATCAGACAGATATGGGTTTATATTTTAGCTTTACAAATTCCTTTAAAAATTTTTTATTTGTGTATATTTGACACACAATGTTATATTGATTTCAGATGTACATCATAAGGTACTTCTTTCTATGCTCACTACTGGTGTAGCTACCATTTGTCACCATAGAATGCTACTACAATACCATTGACTCTATTTCCTATGCTGTGTCTTTTATTCCCATGACGTATTCATTCCATAACTGGAAGCCAGGGTCTCCTACTTCCCTTCACCCATTTTATTCATCCCCCTAGCCCTTTTCCCTCTGGCAACCACCAGCTTGTTCTCTGTATTTATAGGACTGATTCTGCTTTCTGTATGTTTGTTTTGTTTTTTAGATCCCTCATATAAGTGAAATCATATAGTATTTGTCTTTCTTAGCCTGACTTATTTCACTTAGCATAATACCCTCTGGGTCCATCCAAGTCATCACAGATGGCAAGATCTCATCCTTTTTTATGGCTATGTAACATTACTTTATATATATACATACACCACATCTTCCTTATCCATCCACCTGTCAGTGGACATTTAGGTTGCTTCCATATCTTGGTTATTGTATATAGTGCTGCAATAAACATAGGAATGCATGTATCTTTTTGAATTAGTTTTTTTTTTTTCATTGGGTAAATATCCAGTGGAACTATTGGATCATGTGGTATTTCTATATTTATTTTTTAGGGGAATACTTCATATTGTTTTCCACAGTGGCTATACCAATTTACATTCCCATCAGAGCTTTGTGAATTCCTTTGATGAAGTTGTTCAACTATGTGTATCTACTTTGTCTTAGCTGCAAAGAAAGGATTAATAATAGTTCCTATCACATATGGCTGCTGTCAGGATTAGAGTCCATACATGGGTAACATTCTTAGTAGAGGTCCTGACATGATGTAAGCACTTACTACATGTTAGTATTTAAAAATTTAGCTTGCTTAATTTTCAGGTCTATTTCTTCTTAATAAACTCCCAGCCTGGGTTTGAAAATTCAGTGAAATATGTGAGAGGCCCAGACTGATGTTCTGTCTTTAATGTACTCTCAATTTATATTGATAAATAGCCAAGATCATAAGAGTTATCATGACATTCATCAGTCTACTACAGTGAAATACTATGGTTAGAAAGTGTTTGTGTATCAAATTATATCAGCTCCTCATTTACAGAAGATTATCAAAAGTTCTTCAAAGCTTACAGTTTGAAAACTATTATGGGATCAGAATAAATGGAAAAGTCTTGTAAAGTGTCAGATTTCAACTCAAGTGTTATAAAATGAAATATTACTTCAGTCTTCCTTTCATGTATTTTTTACAATTTTTTTACAGATTTTTATTCAAGTTTTGTGATAAGCATCAGTCTGACAAATATGAAGGCACCACGCTTGCATTCAATGGACCCCATTTCCTTTTAATGTATATTATAAACACATTGATAAGCTTTTTTTAAAAAAAGTGTATCCATATGCTATTGCTAGAGTGAATATGAAAATATCTCATTCTGTATTAAAAATATGTTTTTTCTATCCTAAATCTGTGGCTTTTTGAAATATCACTCGATCTTTTTAATTAATGCCAGAAAGCAGTTTGATGGCAACTATAGAAAAAAAGAAAATTTATTTAATTTGGAAGACAGTATGCAATCTTAAAAGGAGAATAACAGAACCCACCCATTTGGTCAATTTACTAAATTAACTGTTGAAACATTTTACAGCTGACTCACCCTCGCAATACCATCCAAGAAGCATAACTATTCAAAATCATACATTTGATAGAAAAAGTCAAGGTAGACAACTGACAACATCTGCTCTAAAAATATTCCTGGTTAAAATCTTATCTTCCATGATTTGTGGTACAGAAATCCAGAAATTCAATTATGCATTGGGCATTTCAATAGACCTAAATATTTTCCTACCTTTAGGGGGAAAAAAAAAAAAAAAGACCTTGCTAGCGGGTATTCTTTTAAGATAGATTGGTCCCTCTTTTGGGAAAGAATGTAAGTTATATTTTTCAAATTGAATAACAAATTTTGTCTTGACCTGGTATGTAAATTATATTGCTCTTTTTCAATTGGTTGCAAATAATATGTACATTCTCAAAGCTTCCAAAATAGTATAATGTGAGTTGTCATTCATCTTCTCTCAAAACCTACCATTGTAATTGATGTTCATGAAGAGATATGTGTAAACAAGAAATATGTTTGCAAGATAGAGTTTATTAAAAAAAATAAGATAAAAACTTTATGGTCACAGATGTGTAATTCAAACAAATGAAGCTATGTATGTATGGAAAGAAAGAGGAAAGCCATAAAGACATTTTTAATATGTCTTGATATAGACATATTTAAATGTTTAAAATTAAGTATTTTTATGGCAAAGACAACATAAATGATTTACAAATAAAGAAACAGAATGCAAACTTATGACTAATAAAATCAATGGGAATTTTTTCTAATGGTGAGAAAAAAATTGACCTAAGAGGAAAATAGATAATTGATAAAGATATAATTCATAATAAGTGAAATCACTTTACCAGTAAAATATGTAACATTTTGTTCAATCTCACTAAATGTCAAGGAAATAGAAATTAAATTAATAATGTAATATAGTCTTAACCAATAAAGCTATGGGATAAAATAGTAATATCCATAGCTGATGATGCTGTGTGCAAAGATAAGTATGTTAGTGGCAGTCCTGTTCCCCAGCTTTGGTCCTTTAGCTCAGCCATGAAAGAATTCAGAGTCAAACCTTTAAGCAAGCAGGCATCTAATAGTGGTCCCAGCAAAAGTATACTCTCAAAGTGGGAGAGTAGGCAGGCCCAGAGGTGGTAACTGGGGGGGTTGGGTTGGGAGTGGGGTGTCAGAGTTGTCTTGTTTTTTATACTTGCAGGGGTTATGGGTCATAGCTAGAGTGGTCTCTGACTGAGGTTGCCTCCAACCATTTAAGAGACTACTCCTACCATCAGGATATGGTCCTTCTTGAAAATGTTATGGCAGCCATCCTCCCCCCACCCCACCGCAAAGGGGGGTCAAAACTTCAATGTAAATGTATTATAATGAAGCTATAGGTTACTTCAGGGCCAGAGTTTTAGGGAAGGGCCAAGAGTGTTCTCAGGGGTTTTCCCTGGATGTTTACCTTGGGAAGGTGGTTGGCGATTTCCATCTTTTTCAACAGTTGGACAGTCTCATTGTCCGCTCATTATTTAGCTAACTGCCTACTTTATCAAGTACTTTCATACACCTCCACTGGGAGAGTAAATTGCTATAACCTTTCTGGAAAACAGTTTACCAGGATTAAGATTCTAGCTCTGGTGACAAGATTTTGTCACTCCCCTGTCTCCCCAGTGGTAAAGGTAGGTGGATTAAAAGTCTTTATACAGTTATTTATTTGTGCCATAGACTCTGGAATTTTTAGCAGCTTTACCCAATTTCAAGGGTCTGTGTTATAAATATCTTTTAAAGTTTTAAATGTATATCCATTTTTACCCAGAAATTTTACTTGTTGTATGCAATTTCCAAAAAAAAACCTCTTTAATTTTAAGTATGTATGATATGTATGTTTATAAATTCATATTCTAACACACATATATACAAAAATATTTTTTGTAAATTGTTTATGGAAGCAAAAATAAGAAAATGTGTATGTTATATGATGTCTGTCAATTGAGAAATTATATGTGTGTGTACATATGTTTGTGTGTATATTCATAAATAACACTTGTAGGAATCTCAAGGATCAATTTAAAAATATTGACTTTCTCTATATTTAATTTATAACAGATTATGCTCACATCTGCATACAAATGTGTATGTATACATGCATATGTTAGTACATAAAAATTAATCCATTATGTATGTATGTGTTACTGGATATCTCTCTTTTTATCAGGTGGATATACCTCTTAAATATACCTCTTATGTCTTGCATATTATTTTTAAGTATTACATGTATTTGTAACTTTAAATTATATATTTATATAACTTATAAGAAAAATATGCAGTATAACTTGAAAGAATTAGATTTTTATTAGATACACACACACAGTGATGACAATGACTTCTGGGAATGGACTGAAGTTGTTTTAGGAAAAATATTATTAATCTTTTCTGTATGTCTATAACCAGTACTTAAAGCAATAAGAATGTATTGTTGTATAGTTTTAAAGAGTGATGAAGGGAAAAAAGAGGAAAATGGAAATTAAATCATTTAAATTTTTAATATGTGTTTCAGTAGGTGAGTTTGACCATAGATTTATCTCAGGTCCTCAATTAAGGTCCCCAGAGTTCAAAGGCTTCCATAGTCATTACATGGCTTTTCAATTGTATCTAGAGGCATAAAAGAGAGGCTGAACATGAACAAATTTATTTATGTGCTTTGACTAGGATACATTTCTTCAGCTTGAAAATAGTCAAGCATGAACTAAACTGGAGGCCCAAAGCTGATGCAGCTTAGGGAGAGGGTGATGTCAGATCAGAAATGTTCAGCCAGAAACTTCGGTGAACTTCTTTATCCCATCTTAACAGAACACACCTAAGTCAGGGATTCAAGGCAGCAATTATAATCTGCAGATCATAAGACAAATCAGTTAGTAATAATAATTACCAACATTTATTCAGTGCTTATCATGCAGTGAGGATTGCATTAAGAACTTTTCAATAATTAAACCATTTAATCTTTAGATGACCTTATAATAGAAGCAGTATTTCTAATCTATTTTTGAATGTGAGTATATTGAGGGGAAGAATTTAGATGACTGCTCCAGGTCCCATAGCATATACGTGTGGCTGAAATTCAGTCAGTGTGATGACTGGCTTTATTTCATATGCATAGCAACTATGTTTCAATGTTCTATTCAGTATATTTAGACGGAGATTTCATTTTATTCATAACTTTCTATACCGTGAAATATTTGGTTTGAATTTTTCTTTCAAATTATTTGTTATTGTTTTTCTAAAATGTACTCTAAAAATTACTATAAAAGTATGCATTGATATTTAAAATCAGTAAAATATTATAGAAATCTTTTGATTTGGTTTTCTATCATTTTAAATGTACTAATACAGTTATAGTAAGTAAATTTACTAGTAGACAATGGAAATATTGATAATGTGAATAATGTTTCATGAGATAAAATTATTACAAATAATTCTGTTTATCTTGATATTTTCTTTCCAGTGCATCTGAAGTGTCTGTGTAAACTTTTACTATCTTCTGAACTACAACTAGTTGGTTTTCTTTGCAACCATTATATAATGGCTTTACTTTAATTATACAATTAAAAAATAATAGGCAGAAGTAAAACCTTTTGGTACCATTTCTGTGTTCTCATCCAACTACTCTGGAAAAAAAGGAATATTTAATACTTAAATATATATAATTGGCTGAAAAGATTAACTCTCATTAAATTCATATTAACTATCTACTTCATATTTATTTTTTCTTTTCCTTGCAGAAAGAATACTATCATTATATTTGATGCTTTTTGGTGTTTTAGTACATTTCTGCACTATGTATTTTTACTGATCCTCATCTTCCCATAAAATATGTGTTCCATATTAACCTCAACATAAACAAATTGTAGCTCTTTAAAGAACTTGTAACTGAATACATTATCCTCCCCAACAGATTTTTGGTACCCTGTTAACATACACGAGGAGCCTTTCCCTATTGCATATAGAAAAGATAGAACATCTTCACAGCTAATTCAATTGCATGTGGGTGGATTGACTAAAATTAAAAATCATTCTGGTTTATTTTGTGTAAATTTACTTGATACAAAATAGAATCTGGTAATCTATGAATTACAATTTTGGGTTAAGTTCTGGCTCTCCATATCTAAACAGGTTTGATATATCATACTCTTTTTAAAGCATAGAAAACTAGGAAAATGGCCACTTTATGTGATGCAAGGCCAAAGGTCGAGAGGTCAACATTAAATGATCATAACTAGATTTCAGCCATTCCTTCAAAACATAAAATTATAGCCTCAGGTTTGTAAACAGTTTTCAAACACTCTTTCTTATAAGTTTTGCACATGTATAACTGTTAGCCTTTGCACACATCTTCCTACATACTCAAATGGGAAAGACATCTTCACAGCTGTATTTTCAAAATACCTTAAATGCATATTATAGGCAAACTAATTTAATCTTAAAATATTTTTGGTTAGACTTTGGGACTGAAATTTTATATCATTTTTTTTAAAAGAAACTATAGTAAAACGATATGTTGTTTAAGTAACTTAGAGCCAAGTAAATATTATTAAATTTGCTTGATATGCTAAATAATTTTTTAATAAAGGATACAGGTCAAAAATGTTTTTGCTGCACTTAATATGATAAAAACTCTTGTGTCTTTGGAGTACAAATTTATTATAAAAAACCTTACCTTTCAATGATGTTTTTTGCCTTTTAAAATTATAGTCTTGGGGCACCTGGGTGGCTCAGTTGTTGGGCGTCTGCCTTTGGCTTGGGTCATGATCCCAGGGTCCTGGGATCTAGCCCCGCATCGGGCTCCCTGCTCCGCAGGAGGCCTGCTTCTCCCTCTCCCACTCCCCCTGCTTGTGTTCCCTCTCTCGCTCTCTCTCTGTCAAATAAATAGAATCTTAAAAAAAAAAGATATAGTCTTAAATCAAATATAATAACATATTTAACAAAGAAATAAAAATAGATGATAAGCACTTTTGGACATTTTCCTTGTCCACAATGATACTATTTCATCTAGCTGTCATTTTACATAAATACTCATACTAATTTTTTCAAGAAATAAATTTTGAAATAACAGTCTGGTGAAATAATAATTATTGATAAAGACCTTTTGATCATTCTGTAGGTATTTTTTCAGAGTAGTCTTTGTTGATTAAAGGATATATCATATTTAATTTTGTTTATAAAGGAAGCCATTGACTCTAAATAAACTATTTTGCCATTCTAAAAATAAAATGATATCATAGAAAAAACAAGCATAAAATGGAAATATTATTTTACTTATTACTTATTCTCAAAAAGTGAGCTTTTTAGTCATTAATTTAATTGACTTGTTTTAGGTAAATTAAAATAGATTTACTTTGGTCTTTTACTTGTAATAATTTACTTTTCAAATTATTTAGAGATTGGGTGGATCTATGTCTTATGCTATGGGGATATCAGAATGGGACATTAATAGAGTTTTTATTATATGTTTTTCCATTTTTAAGTACTAGATTATGTGATACAATTTCTTTTTAGAGAGAGAAACCAAGGCAAGAACATGGAAGTTGGGGGGAAATGAGAAGACCCTGATAGTTGGAAGGTCAGCAGAAAGCCTGAAATGAGGCAATGCAGTTGTAGAAATGAGGAGGAATCAATTTAATACCATTTTTGAGCTCTACAGCTTTTTTTCTGATAAGTGAGATCAAGAAAGACAAAGAAATGAGGGAGTCTGGAGTTCTAATATAAAGACTATATAGATAGTGATATTAATAACCAAGGTTCAAAATATAATCAGGACCAAGCATAAAAATTGTTAGGTTTATAAAGTACTGATGGAGATATATATTAGCTGTATTTTAGTAATAGGATAGAGTCTTTAGAAGTTTCTAATAATATTGTTTTCCTACTGCTGTTTCATCATTATTTGAGTGAGTCTCCTGAATCTTTCTGTTTTTTTGTTTTGTCTTATTTTGTTTGTTTGGGCTAAGTTTAAGAGTACTTCCATTTCTGTTTGAGAACTTTCCTCTTCTCCATCAGATATATGTCATAGGCAGTAACTGGAAGTTGTCATTAGATCCAGCCTAGATTAAAACAAGGCTCCCATAATGAACTCTGAACTTTGGATGTTGAACAGACAGACAAATGTTAAGTGTATTTAGCATTCTGTTGTATGGGTCCTTCTTTCTGGCACATGAGTTACATTGGTTCCTAAGAATCTACTTCATAGTCATTTGTCAAAGGTGTGAGTTACCAATGTTCTTCCAAAAATTGTGTTCAACTTGTAAAAACCTGCTTCTTTTATTGCCACCAAGATAACTCTAACTGATACAGTTTGTTTTCAACACCAATGGGTCAAGATCAGATACTTACATGGATGTCAGGTTTAACTCACCAAAGGAATTCTAGCACTGGACTGTGGAGCTCCTGAGGGATGTGGCACTATTGCCCCATTTAGAGAAATATAGGAGAATTTAAATATTGCTTTAAACCTGTTGTATATTTTCAACATTATTTTAAGCTATGAAATATTGTAAACATTCAGAAAAGTACAAATAATTATATTATGGTAATAGTTTGACTCTCTGTAGAACCTTTACATAATCATTCAAATTTCAACTGCGAGGAGATAATCTTACCATGGGTTTCTCATTTCTGCACATCTTAGAGGCGTGGTATTGACAGGCTTTGTGTTGGACTGTCTTTCAAAGCATATTTTTATAGCAAAAACTCTTGAAAGACTTCATTCTTCATCTCCATTTACTGTTTGCATTCTTAGCATTTCTATTTGTTTTTTTGTATAATTTCCATTTTGCCCTTGAATTTACCTATCTAGTGCTGCATATTGTTCATCTTTTCCTTTAAAGCCTTTAACATATTAATCATGGTTATTTCATGATTCCTCTGAAATAATTCCAGCATCTGTGGCATATATGGATCTTGTTCTGATAATTGATTTGTCTCTTAGGTTTTTTTTTTTTTTTTTTTTCTTGCACATTAATAGGCCTCATATATTTTTGTTGAAAACTGGATGGACATCATTTGTAAGACAATAAGAAGTGAAGTACATCAATGTTCTATCTGGAAATGTTGTTCTTCTGTTTTGCCTCTAGTGCAAGATGTGAGATAATCTAATTTGAAGTTGAGTTGGATTTGAGGTTTCTTGTTTCTGTAGTTATCCCCAATGCACCCCTGGGTTCAAATTCCTCTAGTGATACCTTGTCTTTAGTGTGGGAAATGGTTTGCCAGAAGATTTTGTTTTCTGATGACAGATTGCTCTCCTTTCAGCTTTAAATTTTCTCATTGGACTATGTCTCAAAATTATTTTTTCCTCAACATTTGCTACAAGAGAGAGAACTTGTGAGGCATTCTCTGTTGTTCTAATGAAACCTCTTTGTGAGATAGTCTGTATGTTAGAGTCTTGGGTGTGTGGCTTAGTGATTTTTATTCTCTCTAGGCATAGTTCTGAACCTAGCATATATGTCTTCCTCTCCACCAGAGGAATGAATTTTTTCTCTCCCCTTCCACAGATGCAATGGGATTTCACTCATGCACCATGACCAACAGCATTTATCACCCCTCCTTCCACATATTAAGGCTTTTATTTTATGGAGAAGATAGGGAAGAAATGTCCAGATGAGTTTCTTATTGTTTTTGTCCATGCACTTTCTTTTTTTTTTTTCTTTTAAGATTTTATTTATTTATTTGACAGAGAGAGAGATTTCCAGAGAGGGAACACAAGCAAGGGGAGAGGGAGAAGCAGGCTTCCAGCTGAGCAGGGAGCCTGATGGCGGGCTCGATCCCAGGACTCTGGGATCATGACCTGAGCCGAAGGCAGACGCTTAACGACTGGGCCACCCAGGCACCCCATGTCCGTGCACTTTCGTATTATAAACATCAAAATATTTCCTTGCATGCCTTTTGTTCACATTTTTACCTAATGATTATTGAATAAGAAGAAAATCGACAATTTGATAATATTTATGATGAAAAGAGTAGACATAATCGTATCCAAAAGGAAATCAGAATGATACTGTTTCCGTTAGGAGATATATTCATTATCCTTTGTCTTTATTTCCCATTATTGTTTCTCATCCACAGGTATTCCTACAGGGTCTGTTAGATCTTTAGTTTTATTCTTCCTTTCACATCATATTTGTTATTTAGTCCTTTAAAAATTTTCTTCTCCATATTCTGTCGTCCCCTCTGTCATCATTTAATATGTCATCTTTTTCCTCTCATAATTCTAAGACAATTATGAATATTATGGTATTTTAAGGGAAAATAAGAATTGCTTCATCCATACTTTATTAATAAATTAGAGAATTCTAACTTGTGGGTTCTTTCAAATAGGATTCATTTCCTCACCCATTAATACTGATGGCTTATTTGTGTTACTGTCATAGCTATTGAAGATACTGATTTTATAATGAGAAAGATTCTTTTCATTTCAGTCTGTCTTTGACTGAGATAGAGTCTTTGAGTGAGACAGTGGAACTTAAAAATATTTTTAAATTATAGTTCATAAATAAATGAAAAATACTTCCAAATTTATAGACAATACTTAGTGCACCTGCGTGACCTGTAAAACTCCCATAAGTAATGCTGCAGCTTGTCAGATATCTGAAGTACACAGGCTGCTGACAGAGCTAGGAGTTATTATTAAACAGCTAACAGTTCCATGCCATGTTTTCTTCTCTGCACAATAGAAAAACTCATATCTACCCTAAAAACTTCACAAGATTTTATAAGGACCACATGAAATTATATATCCACAATAATAGAAAACAAAAAATCCCACAAAACAGTCAGCAACTCTTTTATAGTCTTTGAATTCATTTTATAAATATTTTGTATAGTGTCATTTGTACTCTTTGCTGCTGATGATGAAAAATACGCTGCGGGGTAGCCAGTTGGAAGGTGGAGCATTATTATTTTAGAGATATTCAGAAGCAATGGGGTCTGTTCAATATCTTGTTTTCTACTATTGAAGCTGAGCCAAATGCAAAGATCTTTCTGGAAGTCAATGGGAGTTCTGAACACAAGCCAGAGCAAGATGAGAAAAATGACACAAAATGAGAAACTGGCCTGAACTCAACTGTTTAAAAAAATGAAAATAAAACTTTCTGATATGTTTCCCTAATGGAAGATAATTATATATTATGTTTTAGATGTTTTCAAAGTACCATATTCATTCATTAGTCAGTGCACTTTATAACTTTGAATAAGATTGAAGTATTGAAGGACTTATCTTTTGAGTTCAATTAATTTTCATGTAGGTAACACAGGTACCATTGAGAGAGTTACCCTACTGCCTTTCATGGAACTTATAGGGGAGTGAAGAGGAACATTAATAAAAGAAGCACATGATCCAGGGCGCCTGGGTGGCTCAGTCGGTTAAGCGACTGCCTTCGGCTCAGGTCATTATCCCAGGGTCCTGGGATCCAGTCCCACATCAGGCTCCCTGCTCTGCAGGGAGCCTGCTTCTCCCTCTCCCACTCCCCTTGCTTGTGTTCCCTCTCTCACTGTGTCTCTCTCTGTCAAATAAATCAATAAAATCTTAAAAAAAAAAAAGGAGCACATGATCCATATTTAAGTTTCCTTTTACTATGCTAAAATATTTTCCCTGGTAGATATTAAGGAAAAATTTATCTCTTTCCATCGAACATTCCCTTCCCCATCCTCATTTTAGCTTCTGAAACCTTGAACTCTTCATATAGGGTTATAAAAAAAAGACCTAAATTCTATAAAACCAAACCTTAAGTTCAACAATTTTAGTGTTTAACATTATTATAAAGTAGAAATAATATAGGGAAGCGAATGATTTCAGTTTTCGCCTTACTAGTATCCTAGAACTATTTAAGAACTATTTCACACTTATTATATACCTACTTTTCAGGAAGGCATCATATACAAAACTGAGACCTCAAATGACATATTCTAGTTGTTCTTTAGTATGAGAGTCATTCTATCACTATCCATGACCTGCAGGAGTAAAGACACCGTGAGACTACCTTGTCTTTGGATCCCAGGAGCATGCAAATGTCAGTTACAACTCCTGGCTAGCATTCAGACAAGACACAGAGAACTGAAGAAGCATGGCACACTCTGGGGCAAAAAATCTAGATTAAAAAAATTTCCGTGATCACATGGAAAATTAAATAAAAGACAGTGGAAACTTTGAAATATTATAGAAGAGGAAAAGAATAATCTTGAGAAAACTTTTAAGAACTACGTAAGATAAAAAATATTTCTCTTTATTTTATAATGGATGGGAGATGCAGATAATATATTTGAAAGAGAGATCCAGGGTTAGGATTGTGAAAACTTCAGTTTTAACTGAATCTTGATTTCTAAAGCAATTGTCATTAATGTAGATATAAAGTTTGCATTTTATATTCACTATTAATGAGTAAGATAAGTGAGGTGTAAGTGAAAAGAAAGATAATTCTAAAGACTTACCTTGATATTTTTCTTATAAAATTAAAATACGCTCACTATTGAAAACAAATGTGGATAAGATTAAAGAAAGTAGCATTCACCCTAGTTACCTTACCTAGAGAGACCTATAATTAACATTTTAGTGTGTTCACCTTTTGGTTTCTAAGCATTTTTTTACATAGTTGAATATGCATTGTAGGTGTCCATTTCTATCCTTTTTTGCACTTAATAAATTTTGTACTTAATAAACAAATCTTAAGCTTCTTTGATACACTTTTGTTGATACCAAGTGTCTACAAAACAAAAGCTCTTATATTTTCTATGATACTTCTAATTTGTAAACATTTATTTAGATCTTGATTTCATTTCATATTGACAACAAATAGAGAAGGCAGGAATTATCTCCTTACTTTTCAGAACTGAGACCTAGGGAATCTGACTACTGCAATGGTTGGAATCTGTCTCCTGAATCTTTGTTGTGTGCTTTTTCCTCAACATTATAAGGCATTTCACTGGTACTTTAATTATTAAAGCTCTCTGGATGGGATCCAGATGGAACATACCTCATATCAAAAATATATATATAATGCCAGAGTTTCAAATATGGATTCATACATTTGAATAGAAATGGTATAATGAGAAGGGAATGGATTTTGGCTTCACATATAATTATTTGTTTCCAAAGTCTATAAATCTTGAGTGTATTTTGGTCTGTTTTAAAAACACCGATCAAATACTAATAAAATGTTTTGAACAACAGCAGCCAAAAAAGTTATTGACAGTTTTTTAGTGTTGACATCTTTCCAAGCAATTTCCTCTTCTTGGCAGAACTCAAGAGGCAGTTCTACTCTTTGGTGACTAGCTAATGTTTTAAACATACATCTTAACCTTATTCTTAATGCAAATGCAAATGAAAATAACTGCAATTTTGAAAAAGGGACAAAGTGCGGAAGAGCTAATTAAACTTTGGACAGAAAGCTCATAAAATGGTTGTTTCAAAGAAAATAAGCAGGTTATCCACATTTAGCACACATTTTCATATTAAAAGAGAACTCTTTAAAGAAACATACCATCTGTCATGATGCCACAGATACAGCTGTAAGAAACTTCAAGTGCTGAAAAAAACTGAGACTTATGCAATATGTTTTTGTATTATTTTAAAGTGATTAGTTGATAATGTAATTGCAAAGTGCTAAAATTATTGATAATCCTTATTTTTTTAAAAATAAGAAACCTTAGTGATTTAGTTGTTAAGATGATTAAGTTAAATTTATTACTGCTTTGTTTCTACAATGCTTGTTCTAGACCATAGAAACACAAGAGTTTTAGCACAGAGTTGCATTAAGAAACAAGAATTTCTTATTTTGAAGGGAACAGTAGTATCAGGATAATGGGGGAAACATACAATTTTCAGTTTACTAATTTACATAGAATTATGTAGACATCTTTTCAGACAGGTATTATCATAGCTGATACACGTCTAATTCTCATTGGTTGGTGAATGAATGAATGCATGTTTTGATGAATCAATTCTGCATTCCAAGAATTTCTGGGATTCTGAATTGGTAGTATTTGCTCTTGCTTTTTGTCTTCATCAGACATTTTTGTTTGTTTGTTTGTTTGATGTTCAGGGAAGAAACTAATATTAGTTAGAGAGTAACCTAAATGAATCAGGAGAAATTCTTTTGGTAAGGAAATAGGAGGAGAAATTAGAGTCAGAAAGGGGAAATGATAAATGTATTTGCAGTAAAGGAATGACTACTGTGAAAGAATGTAGACAAATTGCTAGACTAATCCACTTCCTATGTTTATATTGTTCTGTTTCTCAAAATTAGTGTGGTTTTACTTAAATTTATCTATGCACTAAGCACTGACACAACTCAGGATATGATTTTTTCTTAAAATGTCTAAAGAGTATGCTATCATTTTTTATAGTAGGGATCTGTATGTCTAAATAAAATTTAAAGGCATTGAATGCCAAAGATTTCTTTCAAGATACTGTTAAATATGGATACAGTGTGTAGTGTTGAGAAAAAAAAAACATATTGCTCATTCCTTGCATTTGAGTTGACTCTGGTTCTTGTTGGTGGTGACACTGACTGTTCCAAACATGCAAACAAGAAAAACTGAGTGTAAGAGATCAAATGAGAATTCAACCTTCCTGTCCATGATATATTTTAATATAGTATTCCTTGAAGAAATATTTGATGTATGAATGCCATCTATTATCTTTTTTTTTAAAGATTTTATTCATTTATTTGACAGAGAGAGACACAGCGAGAGAGGGAACACAAGCAGGGGGAGTGGGGGAGGGAGAAGCAGACTCCCCGCTGAGCAGGGAGCCTGATGTGGGGCTTGATCCCAGGACACTGGGATCATGACCTGAGCTGAAGGCAGACACTTAACGACTGAGCCACGCAGGCTCCCCCATCTATTATCTTTTTTAAAAATAACTTGCTGGGCGCCTGGGTGGCTCAGTTGGTTTAGCGACTGCCTTCGGCTCAGGTCATGATCCTGGAGTCCCGGGATCGAGTCCCGCATCGGGCTCCCTGCTCAGCGGGGGGTCTGCTTCTCCCTCTGACCCTCCCCCCTCTCATGCTCTCTCTATCTCATTCTCTCTCTCAAATAAATAAATAAAATCTTTAAAAAAAAAAACTTGCCAACTTTATTAGCTTTTCCGGTAATAATGTTTCCTAGAATGGTTCTATGTGAAGCAGTTTATAGAATTTTATCAAACTGGAGGAGCTTATCACATAGAAGGCTGGAAAGAGCAGATTACAATATGTGATCCTATATATTAAGCAAAAACATCTCCGATTAAAGCACACCACCTAGGATCTCTGATTAAAGCACACCACCTAGTAGATAGTTCTATTTCTCAGAATACAGGTGTCCTTCATACTACTCAAAGTTTTGGTATTTATTGTATAACGTCATAAATACTTTTCTAACACTTTAAGTAATTCTAATCATAATTTTGAGATAACCCAACAGTAATCAATTGCCACGTTTTACACTGCAAAGCTCTAAAAGTTAATTTATTATTGTGTATTTAAAAACAAAATGTAAAATCTGGTGATAAGGAGAGGAATGAAGAGCTGAGTACTAGAAAACAAGGTAGTGTGCTCTAACCATGGAGTCCTGAACTGCCCCCAATTCTAAGAATCATTGCTTTTATTTTGTATTCTGGATATTTTTGAAACTTGGAACTAATCAAAGGGAGATGCAGTGTTTTCAAGAAAAAAGGTATTCTTGTGTTCAAATTCTTGTTCCACTACTAACTACATAAAACCTTAGGTAAGTTACTTTACTCTGTGTGTTGGTGATACCAGAATAAAGTAACTTACCTAAGTAAACAGTAATTGCCAAATTTGTACGATTTATCTCTTTGGTTTCTTTTGTGAATATTAAAAGAGATAATTTATATGAAGGAATTACTGCAATGTTTGACCTAGAGTAAGAAATGAATACATACATAACAACAACCATTATTGTTGAAAGGTTGGGGGGGGCAAGGATTATGATTAGAAAATTTCCTAAAGTAGATTTCTGCTTAGAGAAAATTTGATGTAGAACAACAAGGCTGTCCTATTTGAAGAACAGGGCTCTCATGGTAATATTTCTGCAAGACCAGTGCTGTACCGTGCAAGGTAGAAGCAGTAACCAATGTAAAAAATACATCATCAATTATTTTCTCTCTCTACTCAAGAACTTTTAATCAGGACCCACATCACTGTACTTAATATGAATATATGTGGATGGCAGCCCTGTTAGTGATTACAAAGTTTTCATGAGAAGCCTAATGTAATTCTAAAAGACACATTGTTTTGACTCATACTTGAGTTTGGGAAGTACTGCAGCTGAAGAAATAAATGATATTTTAGCCTTTGCATCACTGTCCTTTGCTGAGAGAGAAAACATAAACTACAACTGTTATTTCACTGTAATTCAGTAGACTGAGTAAACAGAAGTCTGTATCCTTTCAATGGCTCTGGAATTGTTCTAGGCACTGGGACAATATCGATCCTGAAGAAAATTGGAATCAAGTGAGGGAGTCTGAGAGCTAAACACATTATTAACACATATTATGAAATATCAATTCAGTTTGTCTTTAGATAATCTAAGAAGCATATTCATTATTTTTTTAAGTCTTAGTACTTTATTGGAAAACATTTGATATGCCTTAGTCAAAAGGGTACTCACTTCTCTAGTTATCAAAATGAATAACTGGCCAAATGTAAATTTGATGAACAGTAAGTGTCTTCTATGTGTAAAACATTATGTTAAGCAAAATTCTTTCCTTTGAGCACCTCAGAGTCTGTTGAGGAAGTAGATAAAAATATAGCATTGGCTTTTGTTATAAAGCAGAATATTTTAAATGCTATAATACAGATTAATATGCTATAGGAGTAGGTGGAGGGTGATTTCTTTTTTTAGTGGTAGATTAGATTATGTTTCTTTGGATACAGGAGATTTTTAACTGCGTCTTCAAGGAAAAATAGGAGTTCAACTCCTCAATAAGAGATCAGGTAGGAGAAACGGAAACTGTTGTAAACAGGGAACAGCAGGAATAAATGGCCAGAGGTGTAAGAATACAGAGTGAGTTAAAAATTATAGAATATAATATCACTTTGCACCCACTAAGATGGCTAAAATAAAAAGGGACAGACAATACTAAGTGGCAGGGAGAAGGTGGAGATGTTGGAACTCTTCTATATTGACGGTGGGATGGTAAAATGGTGATGCCAATTGGGAAAACAGTTTGAGAATTCCTCAAAATGTTAAGCATGAATTTACCATGCCCTGCAATTCTAGCCCTAGGTATATACCCCCAAAATAGAAAAATAAATAGGTTTTTATGTGCACATAAAACTTGTACATTAGTTTATGGCAGCATTATTCATAATAACTTAAACTGGAAAGAACCAAGATATTTATCAACAGGTGAATAGGTAGATAATTATTTGGCTATAAAAAAGGCATCTAGTATTCATACTTGCTAAGACATGGATAAACCTTGAAAACATTATGCTAAGTAAAAGAAGCAGACACAAAAGACCAGATCTTGTATTATTCTATTTATATAAAAATGCAAATATATATTTATTATAATATTAATATTAAGTATTATTAATTATACTAATAATATAATAATCTAATATTCATATAACATAATATTATATATCTTATAAAAATGCAAATCCAGAGAGTCAGAAATTAGATTAATAGTTGCTAAGGACTGTTTGGGATTAGTGAGTGGTGAGTGGAATGACTGCCAGTGAGTATGAGATTTTTTTTTTTTATAGGATGATGAAATGTTCTAAATTAGGTCATTGTAATGGTTACTCAAATTTGTGAATATACTAAAAATTGGTAATTTTATGGTATGTGAGTTCTGTTTCAATATATCTGTATAAAAATAAGATATAAACTACTATTAGAGTAAGAATATAGTATGCATACTATGTATATATAGTATGTATAATACGTTGTCTATATTTTGAGATATTTTGAAAAATGCGTTAAGACCAATTTGTGGAGATTCCATTCAGGAATCTCTGATTTACTGCTGTATCCCATAGGGAAGAATTACAGATTTTGAAAATGTGCTAACACTAATAACTAACACTTTTTGAGTGATTAAAAATTGCCAGGCTCTAATATAAGTGTCTCATATGAACTAACACTTAATCCCCTTAACTGTCTTATAGGGTAGGTTACATTATTATTATTCTCAATTCATAGAGGGGGAAATTAAGCCATGGTTGGTTTAAAACATATTGGTAATATGAGGAAACAACAAGATCTAAACTCCCAATCTTAATCCTTATACTACAATGCCTTTTGACATTATCAGAGTTGCATTTTATAAAGAACACTGTTTGGATTGCTTAGGGTGAATTTAAGGAAGAGACCAGAGGCCAGGCAGCTATTACAAGAGTGCAAATGAAAAGATATCAGCCGATCTATGGCAATGATAGTAGAAAAATTCTATTCAAATAGTTGAATTTGGATCCAGTCTTTTGGTGAAGGGGAAACATTTATCCCAAAAAGAAATAACTATTCTTAGAAGCAGATATGGCTTGAGATGTAAAAATACATCCAGAGTGACCAAATGATTTAAATTAGTTTGTCTCATAAACAACAAAAGAAATTATAGAGTCAAGACTTCTAGGGCATGGCAAACAGAAAAAAAAATGAGTACTGGTGGCTAACTATTGAAGAAAATATGTTTTGCCATTAAGTATTCATAGATGAAGGAGTGATCCTATTTTGTATGCTGAACCATAGTGCTCCTAGTAATTACAGATCCACCTATTTTTGTCCTACCCTATCCTCTGTGGGTTGTTTTAAATGCTTTTCTTAGTAGGGTGGAAAGCTCATAAGCTTTAAACTATGGCTTTGTAATGACACAAATGTTTTTTCAGTCTTTAAAATGCTTTAGGGAACTCTTAAAATTGTATCACTGCCTGTTTGAAAAACCAACCTGGTGCTAATTGTGAATGTGCTACTTCACACAGTAGCCTCATGTAATACTGTCCTTAAACAAACAAGCCCAAATGCTAATCAAGTTGGATTATGGAGATATTATAACTTTTTCTCTGAAGCATTGAGATATAAAATACTTGAAAGCTTCCAATATTGTAGATATGTTTCCTCGTTTTCAGGATGAGATGGTATCAGTATCAATGAACCTTCTGAGTAGGGTCATTGCAATACCATTTTTCACTACAAACATTACTGAATTATTGGATGAATTTCTGATGTAAGGGAGATTTTAGGGAGGAGAATAAAGACATCTTCATCTCTCTATTAATAGTTTATGGCTTCTACCTTTTTGTTTCTTGATATAGTATCCTCTATTCCTAATATGCAAGCCCAAAATCCCTCTTAATTTTATTAACAAAGAATTCTTTTAGTGAGATATTACAATAAAAAGTAAGATATTTAGAAGGAAAATAAAAAGTAATTTAAATGTTTTGGCTGGACGTTTACTTATCCCAATCCAAGTGCAGTAACACTCTTTTACCCCATTATATCCCAAGTCACTGCCTGGTTAGGGGTGTGTCTTGGTGACTTTTAGTTTTTTTTTTTTTTTTTCCTTGTAGAAATATTAAAAATGTATTTGACTAAGAACGTTATGAATTCACTGGTAGTTGTTATTTTTTTTTATTTTTTTTAAGATTTTATTTATTCATTTGCGGAGAGAATATGAGAGAGTGACAGCACATGAGAGGGGGAGAGTCAGAGGGAGAAGCAGACTCCCTGCTAAGCAGAGAGCCCAATGTGGGACTCAATCCCGGGACTCCAGGATCATGACCTGAGCCGAAGGCAGTCGCTTAACCAACTGAGCCACCCAGGTGCCCCACTGGTAATTATTATTTAAACAAAGTTAGTAAGATGAATCAGAAATGGGGAACCAATTTCAAAGTAGCACAAAGAAAAAGTGTATTTCATATTTAAAACCAGTTTAAATATTGCAGTAATCTGTAATTCTCAATATTTTCCTGTTTATTGGATGGAAAACTTCAGAAAACACAATTTATTAATTTGTGTTGGCAAGTTTCATGAAGTTTATACATATATTTTTTAAAGCATTTATTTATTTGAGAGAGAAAGTGAGTATGAGTTGGGAGAAGGGCAGAGAGATAAACAGACTCCCTGCTGAGCGGGGTGCCCAAAGCAAGGCTTAGTCCCAGCTCATGTCCTGAGGTGAAGTCAGATGCTTAACCGACCGAGACACCCAGGCACTCCTCATGAGGTTTATATTTTATGTAGCTATGCTCAATGTCTCTTTTAGAGAAAATTACCCTTTAATTGTTTGTGCTTTAGTCACTTCAATAATTAAGTACTCTACATTTGAAGTGTCTTTAGTGTCCCAACAGCCATTTTGCAAGCCTCCAGTCAGTCACTTAACCTCTTTTAGGGTTCATTTTCTTTATCTGAAGTGCAACTGAAACCTTACAAGTCTATTGTAAAGATTAGAGACAATGTACATATATCATGTAGCCTAATACTTCTCATGTAATAATTTGTATAATAAATATGTATGTGAAATACTATTATAAAAATAAATATATTATTATTATAGCTTAAGGGAAAATAAAATAATATTATATGTCTTGAAGGGTGCCTGCATGGCTCAGTCAGTTAAGCATCCAACTCTACTATTTTTTTTTTAAATTTTATTCATTTACTTGTGAAAGAGAGAGTGCGCATAAGCAGGGGCAGCGGCAGGCAGAGGGAGAGGGAGAAGCAAGCTCAACTCTATTATTTTTTTAAAAAATGGTTTAAACTGGGGTGCCTGGGTGGCTCAGTTGGTTAAGCGACTGCCTTCGGCTCAGGTCATGATCCTGGAGTCCCGGGATCGAGTCCCACATCAGGCTCCCTGCTCAGCAGGGAGTCTGCTTCTCCCTCTGACCCTCCCGACCCTCCCCCCTCATGTGCTCACTCTCGCAGTCTCTCTCTCAAATAAATAAATAAAATCTTTAAAAAAAAAGGGCTAAACTAGGGGTTCCTGGGTCACTCAGTCAGTTAAACGTCCAACTCTTGATTTCAGCTCAGGTCATGATCTTGGGGTCATGAGACTGAGCCTCACATCTGGCTCCACTCTGAGTATGGAGTTTGCTTAAGATTCTCTCTTTCCCTCTCCCTCTGCCCCCCCACTTCTCTAAAAAAAAAAAAAATAAATTATATGTTTTGAAAAGTCTAGACAGGTGTTAGAGAATAAGAGGCTTTGGTCAGCTATCATAGCAAGCTTTGTTTTTCTACCCACAGAAGGAAAAAAACAACATAACGGTAAGTATAATAAGGAAAAACTTATTTCTTGAATAAAAAATGAATCAATTGACTTCGGGTTTGCTTTAGCTTACTTTTTTTTGTGATTTATTATTTACTTTCTAGTTGTTGTTGTTGTTTTTTTCCTGAGTAAGATAAATTACTTATCGGCCTGCCGGCACTTACCCAGTGACTTCTTTGATCACCAGCACATATTTCTAAGATAATAGACAAAAGTGAGTTCTTTGTATGTTAGGCATTGAAAAGAGCAAAGAAGATACAAGGTTAACTATGAGAAGGGCCTCTCATTAGCACAACATAGAAGGCAGTAGAAACTCAATAATGTGGAACATGATTGAGTTTATTAGTAGTCCTGTGATTTAACAAGGTTATTTTATGACAAAGTATTGTTATCTTTGCTGTATTTCAGTCTTCCTTAAGCATGGCACATTCAGAGACAATCAGAAGGAAAAATCCTGAGGCTCACGGCAATGTGTATTATTTTATTAGGGATGCCTCCATGTAGCCCAATTGAATATGGCACATCTGAGGGGTCTGACTGATAAATCCAGAATAAGTACAGTTTCTGAAGCAGAAGAACCTCCAGGGGACGTAACAAAAAGTAATAGCGGTTATTTCCCACTTTACATGAGCATAACATCCATCACAAGGAGAGAAAACAGCCGCCAAGGCCTTTTTAATGAACTGTCTCCAGGAAAAATGTCTGATATATAGTTACATAGTAAAAAAGCTACAGTGAAACATTCTGGATTTCTTCTGTGCTCCCATCACAAGATAATGTCACAGGGATGTGGCTTTGAGAATAATCCTTGGCTAATACACTGTCTCTTAAACACAAAAACTGAATTTGGGAAAACTAAGAGCATATATAAGCAAAGAGATATTTTTACAATCATGTTTTAAATTTATTCCACAGTAGCTCTGACAGCATGGAATACTAAATTTTTTAAAAAAGCAAAATCAAGTAAAGGAAAAATGAGAGCATATAACAAAGATACAAATGCCCAGAGAAACAAAAGAAGAAAAATATAAAATTATATTCAATAGGTTTACCAATTTACATGGGTTTCCATATAGTTTTATATATAATGATATTAACAGATACTGACAGATTAATGGTGCATTCAGTGACTTCTGAGGAACATCATGGGAGCTATAAAGATATAGCACTAATTTCCCTGCATCTGTTTTCTTTTCAAAGTATTCCAAATCATAATCTTTGTCCTTTGCAAGTGTTCTCTCATTAGGTTGGAGTTTACTCTTCCCAAGGGTTTTGATAAATCTGCTGGCTATATGTGCTAAAATATTTATATTGTAGTGTTTACACTTTGTGGTATTTACTTAAATAAAGAGTAACCTCAGTTTTGCATTTCAACTGTATCTTTTCTTTCACTTAAATATCTTTAAAAAGACATGAAACATTTTTTTTTTTCTAAACGAATGGCTAAATCAGGTGTAAATCTACTTGTAATGAGTCTACATTAAATTATCTCCATGCAATATGTATCTTTAACATTCTCTGTATTTCTAGGGAATTGAAGAATTTTGTATATAAATAAAATAGTTGATCAATCAATAGGGAATTTTAAAAGATAAAATTATGTTGAGTGGTTCATCTTAGACTGCATATTAAGACTTTAAACATTTGGTTTATGTTGGTTTTGTTAAAAATAAAATATATTAGGAATTTGTTATCTAGATATTCAATGCATAACACATTATGAGAAGTTAATGGGACATTTCAGTTTGCAATTAAAATCTATTTAAGCTCATTAGTTGCTGTAATACATTAACATAGTGTTATTACAGAATTACAATTATTACAATGTTAACCCAATATTAGCTATTGTAGTAGTCAACTTTTAAGATAATAACAAAACATTAAAGTTATAATTATAGGGTGCCTGGGTGGCTCAGTTGTTAAGCGTCTGCCTTCGGCTCAGGTCAGGATCCCAAGGTCCTGGGATCAAGTCCCACATTGGGCTCCCTGCTCAGCGGGAAGCCTGCTTCTCCCTCTCTCACTCCCCCTGCTTGTGTTCCCTCTCTCACTGTGTCTCTCTCTGTCAAATAAATAAAATCTTTAAAAAAATAAATAAAAAGTTATAATTATATTCCTTTTAGATTTTTTGCTCTTATCCAATTATCTTCCATTCACTTTCTGTGTGTGCAGGCCTGTGTGTGTGTGTGTGTGTGTGTGTGTGTGTGGATTGGGGAGTTGTACTGGGTTCACAAATTCAAATATTTCTTTATAATTTTCCTGATCCTTGTATACTTAAATCATTTCTTTCTCACAATGACTTAGGTTTATTTCAATCTCCTATCTCATCTCATTAGTATCTCCTTCTCTCCTTTTTTTAATTTTTAAAATATTTGCATATTTTATTTTATTTTTTTATTATGTTCAGTTAGCCAGCATATAGTACACTATTAGTTTTTGATGTAGTGTTCAGTGATTCATTAGTTACAAATAACACCCAGTGGTTATCACAACACGTGCCCTCCTTACTACCAATCACCCTGTTACCCACTTTCCCCAACCCCCTCCCCTCTGAAACCCTCAGTTTGGTTCCCAGGGTCCATAGTCTCTCATGGTTCATCTCCCTCTCTGATTTCTTCTCCTTCAGATTTCCCTCCCTTCCCCTATGGTCTTCCATGCTATTGCTTATGTTCCACATATGAGTGAAACCATATGGTAATTGTCTTTCTCTGCTTGACTTATTTTACTTAGCATAATGCCCTCCAGTTTCATCCATTTCAGTGCAAATGGTGGGTAGTCATCCTTTCGGATGGCTGAATAATATTCCATTGTATATATGTACCACCTCTTCTTTATCCATTCATCTGTTGAAGGGCATCTCAGCTCGTTCCACAGTTTGGCGATTGTGGACATTGCTGCTATGAACATTGGGGTTCACATGCCCCTTCTTTTCACTACATCTGTATCTTTGGGTTAAATCCTTAGTAGTGCAATTGCTGGGTCATTGAGTAGCTCTCTTTTTAACATATTGAGGAACCTCCATAGTGTTTTCCAGAGTGGCTGTACCAGCTTGCATTCCCACCAACAGTGTAAGAGGGTTCCACTTTCTCCACATCCTGGCCAACATTTGTTGTTTCTTGTCTATATGTTCTAGACACATAGAGCAATGTAACAGAATAGAGACTCCAGAAATGGACCCTCAACTCTATGGTCAACTAATCTTTGACAAATCAGGAAAAAAACATCCAATAGAGAAAAGACAGTCTCTTCAATAAGTGGTGCTGGGAAAATTGGACAGCTACATATAGAAGAATGAAACTGGACCATTCACTTACACATTACCTATGACATTTTATTTTCAATTAACTTAAGCAGAATATGTTAATATGATTTTTTTCATTAGTTTTTGATGTAGTGTTCCATGATTCATTGTTTGCATATAACACCCAGTGCTCTATTTAGTACATGCCCTCTTTAATACCCATCACCAGGCTAACACATCTCCCTACACCTCTCCCCTCTAGAACCCTCAGTTTGTTTCTGAGTCCATAGTCTCTCATGGTTCGTCTACCCCTCTGATTCTCCCCCTTCATTTTTCCCTTCCTACTATCTTCTTCTTCTTCTTTTTTTTTAACATAATAATGTATTATTTTTTTCAGAGGTACAGATCTGTGATTCAACAGTCTTGCACAATACACAGCACTCACCATAGCCCATACCCTCCCCAATGTCTATCACCCAGCTGCTCCATCCCTCCCACCCCCCAACCCTCCAGGACCCTTAGTTTGTTTCATGAGAATAAGAATTCCTCATATCAGTGAGATCATATGATACATGTCTTTCTCTGATTGATTTATTTCGCTTAACATAATACCCTCTAGTTTCATCCACGTCATAGCAAATGGCAAGATTTCATTTTTTCATGGCTGCATAATATTCCATTGTGTGTGTGTATCTATCTATCTATCTATCTATCTATCTATCTATCTATCTATCTATCT
>NW_023270323.1:31264063-31277199 GCF_011800145.1 Mirounga leonina | reverse complement strand
TCTATCTATCTATCTATCTATCTATCTATCTATCTATCTATCTATCTCACATCTTCTTTATCCATTCATCTGTTGATGGACAGCTTGGCTCTTTCCATAGTTTGGCTATTGTGGACATTGCTGCTATAAACATTGGGGTGCACCTACCCCTTAGGATCACTACATTTGTATCTTTGGGGTAAATACCCACTACTGCATTTGCTGGGTCATAGGGTAGCTCTATTTTCAACTTTTTGAGGAACCTCCATACTGTTTTCCAGAGTGGCTGCACCACCTTGCATTCCCACCAACAGTGTAAGAGGGTTCCCCTTTCTCCGCATCCTTGCCAACATCTGTCATTCCCTAACTTGTTAATTTTAGCCATTCTGACTGGTGTGAGGTAGTATCTCATTCCCTGATGCTGAGCAATGTTGAGCACTTTCTCATGTGTCTGTTGGCCATTTGGATGTCTTCTTTGGAAAAATGTCTGTTCATGTCTTCTGCTCATTTCTTGATTGCATCATTTGTTTTTTGGGTGTTGAGTTTGATAAGTTCTTTATAGATTTTGGATACTAGCCCTTTATCTGATATGTCATTTGCAAATATCTTCTCCCATTCTGTCGGTTGTCTTTTGGTTTTGTTGACTGTTTCTTTGGCTGTGCAAAAGCTTTTTATCTTGATGAAGTCCCAATAGTTCATTTTTGCCCTTGCTTCCCTTGCCTTTGGTGATGTTCCTAGGAAGAAGTTGCTGTGCCTGAGGTCAAAGAGGTTGCTGCCTGTGTTCTCCTTTAGGATTTTGATGGACTCCTGCCTCACATTTAGGTCTTTCAACCATTTTTGAGTCTATTTTTGTGTGTGGTGTCAGGAAATGGTCCAGTTTCATTCTTCTGCATGTGGCTGTCCATTTTTCCCAACACCATTAGTTGAAGAGACTGCCTTTTTGCCATTGGACATTCTTTCCTGCTTTGTCAATGGTTAGTTGACCATAGAGTTGAGGGTCCACTTCTGGGCTCTCTATTCTGTTCCATTGATCTATGTGTCTGTTTTTGTGCCAGTACCATGCTGTCTTGGTGATCACTGCTTTGTAATATAGCTTGAGGTCCAGAATTGTGATGCCACCAGCTTTCCTTTTCTTTTTCAACATTCCCCTGGCTATTCGGGGTCCTTTCTGGTTCCATACAAATTTTAGGATTATTTGTTCCATTTCTTTGGAAAAAGTTGATGGTATTTTGATAGGGATTGCATTGAATGCATAGATTGCTCTAGGTAGCATTGACATCTTCACAATATTTGTTCTTCCAATCCATGAGCATGGAACGTTTTTCCATTTCTTTGTGTCTTCCTCAATTTCTTTCATGAGTATTTTATAGTTTTCTGAGTACAGATTCTTTGCCTCTTTGGTTAGATTTATTCCTAGGTATCTTATGGTTTTGGGTGCAATTGTAAATGGGAGTGACTCCTTAATTTCTCTTTCTTCTGTCTTGTTGTTTGGTGTATAGGAATGCCACTGATTTCTGTGCATTGATTTTATATCCTGCCACTTTACTGAATTCCTGTATGAGTTCTAGCAGTTGGGGTGGGGTCTCTTGGGTTTTCCACATAAAGTATCATATCATCTGCAAAGAGTGAGAGTTTGACTTCTTCTTGTGATTCGGATGCTTTTTATTTCTCTTTGTTGTCTGATTGCTGGGGCTAGTACCTTGTTGAATAGCAGTGGTGATAATGGACATCCTTGCCCTGTTCCTGACCTTAGGGGGGAAGCTCTCCATTTTTCCCCATTGAGAATGATATCCGCTGTGGGCGTTTCATAGATGGCTTTTAAGATATTGAGGTATATACCTTCTATCCCTATACTCTGAAGAGTTTTGATCAAGAAAGGATGCTGTACTTTGTCAAATGCTTTTTCTGCATCTATTGAGAGGATCATATGGTTCTTGTTCTTTCTTTTATTAATGTGTTGTATCACATGGATTGATTTGCAGATGTTGAACCAACCATGTAGCCAGGAATAAATTGCACGTGGTCGTGGTGAATAATCCTTTTAATATACTGTTGGATTCTATTGGCTAGTATTTTGGTGAGAATATTTGCATCCATGTTCATCAGGGATATTGGTCTGTAATTCTCCTTTTTGATGGGGTCTTTGTCTGGTTTGGGGATCAAGGTAATGGTGGCCTCATAAAATGAGTTTGGAAGTTTTCCTTCCATTTCTATTTTCTGGAGCAGTTTCAGAAGGTATTAATTCTTTAAAAGTTTGGGAGAATTCCCCTGGGAAGCCATCTGGCCCTGGGCTCTTGTTTGCTGGGAGATTTTTGATGACTGCTTCAATTTCCTTAGTGGTTATAGGTCTGTTCAGGTTTTCTATTTCTTCCGGGTTCAGTTTTGGTAGTGTATACATCTCTAGGAATACACTCATTTCTTCCAGATTATCCAATTTGCTGGCATATAGTTGCTCATAATATGTTCTTATAATTGTTTGTTTTTCTTTGGTGTTGGTTGTGATCTCTCTGCTTTCATTCATGATTTTATTTATTAGGGTCACTTCTCTTTTCTTTTTGAATAGTCTGGCCAGGGGTTTATCAATCTTAAATCTTTCAAAGAACCAGCTCCTTATTTTGTTGATCTGTTCTACCGTTTTTCTGGTTTCTATTTCATTGATTTCTGCTCTGATCTTTATTATTTCTCTTCTCCTGCTGGGTTTAGGCTTTATTTGCTGTTCTTTCTCTACTCCTTTAGGTGTAGGGTTAGGTTGTGTATTTGAGACCTTTCTTGTTTCTTGAGAAAGGCTTGTATTGCTATATACTTTCCTCTTAGGACTGCCTTTGCTGCATCCCAAAGATTTTCAACAGTTGTGTTTTCATTTTCATTGGTTTCCATGAATTTTTAAAATTCTTCTTTAATTTCCTCATTGACCCATTTATTATTTAGTAGGATGCTCTTTAGCCTCCATGTATTTGAGTTCTTTCCGACTTTCCTCTTGTGATTGAGTTCTGGTTTCAAAGCATTGTGGTCTGAAAATATGCAGGGAATGATCCCAATATTTTGGTACTGGTTGAGACCTGATTTGTGACCTAGGATGTGATCTATTCTGGAGAATGTTCCATGGGCACTAGAGAAGAATGTGTATTCTGTTGCTTTGGGATGGAATGTTCTGAATAGATCTGTGAAGTCCATTTGGTCCAGTGTGTCATTTAAAGTCTTTATTTCCTTGCTGATCTTTTGCTTAGATGATCTGTCCATTTCAGTGAGGGAGGTGTTAAAATTCCCTACTATTATTCTATTATTGTCAATGTGTTTCTTTCCTTTTGTTATTAACTGGCTTATATAATTGGCTGCTCCCATGTTAGGGGCATAGATATTTACAATTGTTAGATCTTCTTTTGTATAGACCCTTTAAGTAGGATATAGTGTCCTTCCTCATCTCTTATTATAGGTCTTTGGTTTAAAATCTAATTTGTCTGATATAAGGATTGCCACCCTAGCTTTCTTTTGGTGTCCATTAGCATTGTAAATAGTTTTCCACCCCCTCACTTTCAATCTGGAGGTGTCTTTGGGTGTAAAATGAGTCTCTTGCAGACAACATATTGATGGGTCTTGTTTTTTTTTTCCAATCTGATACCCTGTGTCTTTTGATTGGGGCATTTAGCCCATTTACATTCAGGGTAACTATTGAAAGATACGAATTTAGTGCCATTGTATTGTCTGTAAGGTGACTGTTACTGTATATTATCTGTGTTCCTTTCTGGTCTGTTACTTTTAAGCTCTCTCTTTGCTTAGCAGACCCCTTTCAATATTTCTTGTAGGGCTGGTTTTGTGTTTGCAAATTCCTTTAGTTTTTGTTTGTCTTGGAAGCTTTTTATCTCTCCTATTTTCAATGATAGCCTCGCTGGATAGAGTATTCTTGGTTGCATATTTTTCTCACTTAGTGCTCTGAATATATCATGCCAGTCCTTTCTGGCCTGCCAGGTCTCTGTGGATAAAGCTATTGCCAATCTAATGTTTCTACCATTATAGGTTACAGATCCCTTGTCCTGTACTGCTTTCAAGATTTTCTCTTTGTCTCTGAGACTTACAACTTTTACTATTAGATGTTGGGATGTTGACCTATTTTTATTGATTTTTGAGGGGGGAATCTCTGTGCCTATTGGATTTTGAAGCCTGTTTCCTTCCCCAAATTAGGGATGTTCTATGCTGTAATTTGCTCCAGTATACCTTCTACCCCTCTCTCTTTCTTCTTCTTCTGGGATCCCAATTATTCTAATATTGTTTCATCTTATGGTATCACTTATCTTCGAATCCTGCCTCATGGTCCAGTAGTTGTTTATTTCTCTTTTTCTCAGCTTCTTTATTCTCTATCATTTGGTCTTCTATATCACTGATTCTCTCTTCTGCCTCATTTATCCTAGCAGTTAGAGCCTCCATTTTTGATTGCACCTCATTAATAGCCTTTTTGATTTTGACTTGGTTAGATTTTAGTTCTTTTATTTCTCCAAGAAGGGTTTCCCTAGTATCTTCCATGCTTTTTTCAATCCCAGCTAGTATCTTTATAATTGTCAATCTGAACTCTAGTTCTGACATTTTACTAATGTCCATTTTAATTAAGTCCCTGGCAGTCAGTACTACCTCTTGTTCTTTTTTTTGAGGTGATTTTTTCCATCTTGTCATTTTGTCCACAGGACAATAGATGAATGAGAAAATAAAATGCTAACAGGGTAACAATGACCCCAGAAAAATATACACTAAAGAAATCAGAAGAGACCTGAAACCGGGGGAAAAGAAAGGGAAAGAAAGAAAAAAAGAAAAAAGAAGAAAAAGAAAAAGATAAAAAAAAAAAAAAGAATATGATCAAATATGATCAGGCTGGTGAATAGATCAGTGCCACACACTAGATTTGGGGCATATTTTGGTCTGTTAGAAGAAAGCGCCTCCCAAAATTAAAGAAAGAAAAACTTATATATGTACAAAAATAAAGGTAAATATGATGAAGGGATAGAATATGACTGTAAAGATGAAAATTGTAAAAGATTTTATAGGAGGAATTGATAAGAAGTTGGTTGAAAAAAGAAAGAAGAGGGGCGCCTGGGTGGTTCAGTCAGTTAAGCATCTGCCTTCGGCTGAGGTCATGATCCCAGGGTCCTGGGGTTGAGCCCCGCATTGGGCTCTCTGCTCTGCGGGAAGCCTGCTTCTCCCTCTCCCACTCCCCCTGTTTGTGTTCCCTCTCTTGCTGTGTCTCTCTCTGTCAAATAAATAAATAAAATCTTTTTTTTAAAAAAAAGAAAAGAAATAAGAAAGAAGAGAAATTAAAAAAAAAAAAAGGAGAGAATGTGATCAGGCAGGAGACTAGCACAAAGCCATACACTAGAGATTTAGGGTATATTTTGGTCTGTTAGATGCAACTGTATCCCAAAATTTTAAAGTGAGAACAACTTATATATATACCAAAAATAAGGTTAAGTACTATGAAGGGATAGAATATGACTCTAAAAATGAAAAATAAAAACGATTTTTTAAAAAGGGATTGGTAAGATGTTGGTTGAAAAAGGGAAAAAGTAAAATTCAAAAAAATAATAGGAAAAGAAAAAAAGAAAATTAAAAAAATAAACTTTGAAAGACTAAAGAATCATGGGAAAAAAGCCATGAATTCTATGTGCAGTATTCCCCTAGTGCCGGAGTTCTGCCATTCTCATTGTGCAGTAAATTTGGTCTTGGCTGGATGTTCTTGCTGATCTTCTGCGGAAGGGGCCTGTTGCCGTGGTTCTCAAATGTCTTTGCCAGAGGCATAATTTCACTGCTCTTGCCAGTCCGGGCTAAGTAATCTGCTCAGGTTTGCTCTCAGGAGAGTTCGTTCCCTGCAAGCTTTCCTTACAGCTTTGGAGGACGAGAGTGAAAATAGCAGCTTCCCAATTTCCACCCTGGAGGAGCCAAGAACTCAGGGTTCCACTCCTCAGTGTGCCCCCAGAGAAAAGCAGTCAATCACTCCTGTCTCCCTGGTCTCCGGTCACACTCCATGTTCACCCGGCCTGTGACTGAGCATTTCTATATCTGGCACACAGCCCCGTGTGGAGTCTCCAAACACAGCAGATCTCTGTGGTGCGCTCCTGTGCCACTCCTCCAGGGGGAGGAAGGGGAGTCATGGGAGTCTCTCCGGATCTGCTGCTTGTTGGGTCCCTGCTCAAATAGTAGTGGCCCAACTGCACCTCGGATCACAGTTTATGGCAATCGTGAGCTGAGAGCCTGCTCCTTGGCTCCATCTCTGCAGCCGGCTTCCCCGTTCTGATACCTGGGAGCTCTGCCGCTCTCAGGCACCCCTGGTTTTTCTGTGACCCTGACAGTCCTGAGACCACACTGTCCCAGTGAGGGTTCCACCCCCCTCTTAGCCACTGGAGCAGCATCTCTGACGGAGGCCCCCTCCCCCGCCATCTATCTTCCATAATATTGCCTCAGATTCACTTCTCCACACGTCCTACCTTCCAGAAAGTGGTCACTTTTCTGTTCAGAGAATTGCTGCTATTCTTTTCTTTGATCTCCTGTTGAGTTTGTAGGTGTTCAGAATGGTTTGCTACCTATCTAGCTGAATTCCTGGGACCAGATGAAATTTAAGTCTCCTACTCCTCTGCCATATTGCTCCTCCTCCAAGATTAAAAGCTTCTGCACAGCAAAGGAAATAGTCTACAGAACTAAGAGGCAACACATGGAATGGGAGAAGATGTTTGCAAATGATATTACAGATAAAGGGCTGATATCCAAAATCTATAAAGAACTTCGCAAACTCAACACTCAAAAGCAAATAACCTAGTCAAAAAAAAAAAAAAATGGCAGAAGACATGAACACACACTTCTCTAAAGAAGACATACAAATGGCTAATAGACACATGAAAAAAATGTTCAGCATCATTAGCCATCAGGGAACTACAAATCAAAACGACAGTGAGATATCACCTACACAAATTAGAATCTCCTTGTCTCTTAATATCTTGTTTAATGCCTCTCCCTTCACTCTTTTTTTTTCCCCACTCCCTTCAGTCTTGATATATCTCAGCCACATTCTTCAAGTTGTACCCTTGCTTTTATTACTGCTGATACCTTACTTTCTACTTTGAGTCTGGATATAGTTTCTGTTTACTCCTGTTGCTGTTGGGCTCCATTTGCTGATGTTCAGCAGCACTGTCTTGCAAATATTTTATATTCAGTCTCTTTGAAATAGGTTCTCTAGGCCTGAACAAGTAATCCATGTATCTGAGGCACCTTTAAAAATAGAACGTGGTGGGAAGGAATCTACCAAGTGGACTTGAGAAGTAACACAAATTCTGCCTTCAGTAGCTTCTAACTCTGCGTTGTCCAGTAGGATAACCAATAGTTGCATGTGGCTATTGAGCACTTGAAATAAATATTAGATGAAATGAAGAACTCTAAATATACTTGAACTATATCCAATAAAAAAAAAATAGTATCTGAATTGAGATGTGCTAAAACTAGAAAATACACACTGGATTTTGAAGACTTAGAATGAAAAACAGAATGGGAATTTTCTCATTAGTAATTTTTTTTATTAGGTATATGTTTAAATGATAATATTTTAAATACTTTGGATAAAATAATATTATTAACATTTTTTACCTTTTTCATTCTGCCTTTTGAAATGTAGTGGCTTGGAAATGTAAAATTCCTTATCACTATCAGATAGTGCTGTCCAGGCTATAGTTCAGTACTTATCTGTAAATAAAAGGAATTAATAGAGGATTATTTGCTACAAATAACTACAAATTACTACTTTTCATAAACTATTTGGAACAATGAAAATATTTAATAGCAATCATGGACTATTTTTAATGTCGTATACTTTGTATACTTTTACAGTTATTCTAAATCTCAGAAGTCATTTTGCTCATATAGAACCCTTCTCTAATATAAAAAAATTTTCTGAGATAAAGCATAACCTTTGTTATGTGCCAATACTAAGTGAAATTGAAACAGAACTTCTAAATGATAGACAAATTGACAGAGTGATAATTACATTTGTATAAGTTGCACTTTACAAAGCACATTTTTATGTACTGTTCCACATAATTTTTATAGTGACACTAAATATGTTAAACATTACAAAAGAACAAGATGTTTGTGTGCTGTGTGTGTATATGTGGTTAGGCCAGGTAACGGCTAATGTTTTTAATTTATTAACATATAATTTTTTTAAAGGAAAAGATTATGTTGGGAGAAGATTCTATTTGGGTCACTCACATTCCTGTATGTTTTGTGAGCCAAGGCACTGCCAGCTTTATGCCCAGACCATCTTTTTGAGATGTTTGAGAAGCAAAAAAACCTTGAAAGATAAAGGTAGTATCTCCCTCTGGAACAGAAAGTATGTTCATTTGCTCTGCAGAATAATAAAGATACTTTCTCTCTCTGGGGAAAATGTCAGGCATGTTTCCTTGCAGTCCATTACAGCATAATGTATCAAGGTTCCCTAAGTCTGAGGTGCCATAGCAGTAACCCAAATTCATTTTGTGTGCACCGTTTACCTTCACTGTTCCATGTTGCCCCATGGGTCTTGAAGGGCAAGAGGAACTGATGCAAATATGAAGCCAGTGTGGTCTGATGTGCTGTGAATAATAAAATACTTTGTCTCTGACTGAGGTGTCTCATGTCTTCTGTCACTATTCATGATGTTGTGGCAGGCTAACTTGCGGCAGGTTAATTGTTAACTTGCAAGAAGTGTAAGGTCTTAGACCCTCTGAAACTTTAGAGAAATTAATATGTTCAAGAATAAAAGTTGGTTAGGAATAGTTTTTAGGCTCAGAAAAGAATAATAGAATGACAGCAAAAAGTAAGGGGCAAGGAATTATTGGGGATAGGGAACAAAATGAGGAGGGAATATCCATATGATTTATGATCTTATAAAGATATATATATATATATATATACATACATATATATATAATAGACAGTTTTACTCAAATTGAATGTCACTTGATTTTTATACTTTATATGAAGAAATAATTTGGCTTAGGGAAAAACAAAAGCATCTTATCTCCTCAAATAGCAAGAAGCTTATTGTTCCAATTCCAAAGATGGATTTGGTAGTTCCTTTAAAACACACTATACAGGGGCGCCTAGGTGGCTCAGTCGTTAAGCGTCTGCCTTCGGCTCAGGTCATGATCCCAGGGTCCTGGGATCGAGCCCCACATTGGACTGCCTGCTCAGTGGAAAGCCTGCTTCTCCCTCTCCCACTCCCCCTGCTTGTGTTCCCTCTCTCGCTGTGTCTCTCTCTGTCAAATAAATAGGGGTGCCTGGGTGGCTCAGTCATTAAGCGTCTGCCTTAGGCTCAGGTCATGATCCCAGGGTCCTGGGATTGAGCTCTGCATCGGGCTCTCTGCTCGGCAGGAAGCCTGCTTCTCCCTCTCCCACTCCCCCGCTTGTGTTCCCTCTCTCGCTATGTCTCTCTCTGTGAAATAAATAAATAAAATCTTTAAAAAAATAAATAAAATCTTAAAAAAAAAAATACTATACAAACAGGAAAAGAGAAAGCTATTATTTTTAAGTTTCACCTGGGTAAAAATGAACAGAAAATGTGTTGTTGATTATTGTGTATATATATATATATATATATATATATATATATATATATACACACAAGATATATATATAGATATATATATTATATCTATATATATATATAATCCTTTTAAAATGATTCAGTGTTCTAGTCTCTGGCTCAATTTTGTTTTTCTTAAGGGAAAATATCAGTTTTGTTTTCTGTAGAAAACATAATTGTTAGTATTAAAAGATTAAAAGATTTTAAATTACAAATTTAACTTTTTGCTGTCATTTTGTATGGAGCATTAAACAAAATGTTCATGATTTAGTATTCTGAAGGGAAAGAAAATAACTTAAGGAACTGCAAACATTTTAGTTGTATGCTGATGATTTTAGTTAGGAATTACATTTATATATATATATATATATATATATAATATATATATATATATATATATTTTTAAGATTTTATTTATTTATTTGCGAGAGAGAATGAGAGACAGAGAGCACGAGAGGGAGGAGGGTCAGAGGGAGAAGCAGACTCCCCGCCGAGCAGGGAGCCCAATGTGGGACTCAATCCCGGGACTCCAGAATCATGACCTGAGTCGAAGGCAGTCGCTTAACCAACTGAGCCACCCAGGCGCCCCTATATATATTTTAATATAGATATTTTGTTTCATTCTCATATATATAAAGTCAGTCCTATATAATATATTTTTGATTAAATGAAAGTTTCTGGATTTCAACTATATTAGTGAAACATAAGTATACCCTCTTCATAAAAAGAGAATAAATGATATGAAATGAGATAATTTATTGGGTATTACAAGCAGAACCAGGCCTAGATATTTCATATAGGGCAACATAAAAAGTTGCAATAAAAAAAAGTTAGTAAAGTTATGGAGAGAAAGGTTCTATATTAGCACATGGCTTCTGAGTTTAGATTTAACTGTAAAAATATACAAAATATATGAAACTGAACATGCTCTGTGACTGTTAATTTTTTTCATTATTTCAAATATTGAATTTATGGGAAACTGGTGATGGGAATTTAGAATATATCCCCACTTTGAATTGAGCCCCTGTACCTTTATTTAATAAATACCTACCTTTCTTGTACTTTGAATGACCAATATTTGGGGTCTTTGACCAACTCCAAATGTGATACTGTATTTGTAAATAATTATTATTTACTATGAAAATAAAATTTTATTTTATACATTTCACTGATCCCTATTTTTCTAAAATGTCTTATATATGAATGAGATGAATAAGTCCATCATTGTAGATATGATCAGCTAATATGTGAGCCAGATTCTAAGGCAACAGATCCAAGTTATATTTTGATAATTGGCTGTTTGATTAGAAAGAACAAGAAAACCTTACCCAGATAGAGAATAGGAAGAAAATTTATCCAAGGCAACAGAAAATTGAATGTAGCCGTGACAATAACTCCTAACATACCATGAATTCAGTTTCAGTTAAAAATTATGATTCTCTTTTCTGTGGGCTGTTAAAAAATATGATTTTGCTGTTAATGCTATCTTTTTAGTGTGAAACTGAATGAGACATATGTGTCTATCAGGCAGCAGATTAAGACTTAGGAAATAAATACTATCTTGGTCTACTTGGGATTCCATAACAAAATACCATACACCAAGGAGCTTAAATAACAGAAATTTATTTTCTCATGATTCTGGAGGCTAGAAGTCCCAGATCAAGATGACTGCTGATTCTATTCCTAGTGAGAGCTCTCTTCCTGGCTCATAGATGGCTGCCTTCTCACTATGTCTCACATGGGTGCACAGATAGAGAAGGATCTCTTTCCCTTCCTCTTCTTATGAGGCCATCAACCCTACTGGATCAGGGCCCCACACTAATGGCCTCACTTAATTTCAATCACCTCCTAAAGACCCTATCTGTAAATGTAGTCATATTGGGGATTAGGGCTTCAGCCTATGAATTATGGGTGGGAGGCACAATTCAGTTCATAGGAAATACCATGATAACACATTCAATGACACATTTTAGCAAGAATTCCTTTCATTTCATTCAGCAAATACAGCCAGAGTAACTTTTCCAATTGCTAAGTTTCTGGAAGGCATAGCATTACATACCAGAGGACCTGCTTCACATTAATTTGAACAATTCAGCAGCTCTGAAAAGAGTTCATCTATTTTTTATACAGCTTTAAGTGTTAATGTATCTGACCTTCTTCTTCAAGCAGAAAGGTTTATGCTGGAGTGGAAGGACCACAGGTTCTTTCTGGAATTGTTTTACCTGTGGATTAAAACTCTTTATCCTAGATAATGTACTAAACCAGAAGTTTTCCATAAATCCATCCATTCATCAATGTGTGTACTATAGTACCTGTGTAATCTTTTTGTTTTTCCTGTCTTCCATTCTCACAGATAAAGATACTGATAATGCTGCCAATAGTCCTTGCTGGCCACCTCAGAGATGTGTCCATGTTTTCTATGAAAATACTCAAATAAGCATTAATATTCAATGATTTTTTTTTTAGTTGGCCAGAGAGAACAACTTGAGTACAATATTCCCAGCCTTGCAGAAAAGATTGAAAGCAGGCGAACAATGATAACTTTTATAGAGTTCTTCAATGTTTTCCTATTTTTTAAAGCAATGTGAAGTTTTGCATTAAATATAGTAAAATTAGCATTCTCTTTAGGAAAGAGTTAAAAAAAGAAAACATACCTTTTCCTACATGCACAGAAGCAGGACCTTGTATGAAAATAGAAGCTTCTGAGGAATTTACTGAAAAACTAGTGTATGACTTTGGACAACCACAATGAGAAGAAATGACTTAGAAGTAGTTCGTGGAATAAGTCAGTTCTACTGGATTTTGAGTGGCTGGCACCTGGAATGCATTCATTTCATATAATCAGGCACTTAGTATTTTCTACCAGTTGTATAATGGAAGTATTCAATACTTTTAAATATTTTAGTCAAAATGCATTAAAAACAAAGACAAACTGTGCTTGTAATGTTCTCTTCCATTAGCATTACAGGTATAAAAACTTTTCCTAGGTTAAATAGCAAGCAGCTTCCCTTGCCTAGAATGCTGCTACCTTCTACTGTAAGTCAGTAATGTGACAGAAGAGTCAATATCTTATTCGTATTCAGACTTTATAGACTTTATCTTGTATTTTTAAAAACCACCCTCCCATAATGCAGTTAACTAACACACACTGTATAGTACTGGTCTTCAATACTGTTTATCTCCCTATCTGAACATGAACGGGGTATAACACATTTATGAGAGTGATTCATTGTTGATTCTAAAGATTTGGAACCTAATCCCAGAGGCAAGAAGGGAAGTATTGAAGGTATATACCTGCATTTCTGGGACTTGTGGAAAAGATTATGCTTTCTTGAAAAAATCCTCTCACTTCCAAAATTTGCTGTTCTTCAGGTTGACTAAGCATTAATCATTAATTGACAGATTGAAAATGTGCCTGGCTGGCTTAGGCAATAGAGCATGTTACTTTTGATCTTGGGCTTGTGAGTTTGAGCCCCTCATTGGGTGCAGAGATTACTTTAAAAAAATAAAATCTTAAAAAGAAGAAGAAGAAGAAGAAGAAGAAGAAGAAGAAGAAGAAGAAGAA
>NW_023270323.1:31097140-31264053 GCF_011800145.1 Mirounga leonina | reverse complement strand
GAAGAAGAAGAAGAAGAAGAAGAAGAAGAAGAAGAAGAAGAAGAAGAAAGAAGAAGAAAGAAGAAGAAAAGAAGACGACGAAGAAGAAGAAGAAGAAGAAGAAGAAGAAGAAGAAGAAGAAGAAGAAAGAAGAAAGAAAGAAAGAAAGAAAGAAAGAAAGAAAGAAAGAAAGAAAGAAAGAAAGAAAGAAAGAAAGAAAAAGAAGGAGAGGAAGGAGAGGAAGGAGAGGAAAGAGAGGAAAGAGAGGAAGGAGAGGAAGGAGAAGAAGGAGAAGAGGGAGAAGAAGAAGAAGAAGAAGAAGGAGAAGAAGGAGAAGAAGGAGAAGAAGGAGAAGAAGGAGAAGAAGAAAGAAGAAGAAGAAGGACAAGAAGAAGAAGAAAGAAAATATGACTGGCACTACAAGTTACAAAAACTTTTACTTAAAAGACAAGCAGCTTCCCCTGCCTATAAGGTCAGACATTTCTAATTCATCTTTAAGATCCAGTGCAATGTCAGTTGTAATAATGAAGTTTTAGCTAACTTCTCTGTTAGAGTAACTAATCCCTCTCTCCCTTATGTCCTCATTGTTAAGTCAGAAACTTTGAAAATTATGAGATATTCTCCAACTTCAAGCTACCAAGTTAGCCTGTCACCATTTCATAAATTATAGCAGAAAACACAAAGCTTTTGGGTGCCATATACAAGAGGATTTTTAAACTCACTGCAATCACAGTAGCCGGAGTTCCATATTGTGTCAGTTGTCTGAGCCTCAGTTCCCACAAAAGATGAAAGAAGGTTAAGTGTTCCCTGAACATGCAGACTGGTTGGTATGTTTCCCTTTATAGGAGAGAAACTCTGAGATTAGGAAACTTCTGTTTTATAGAAGGGCTGCTGGAAAAATTGTCTATTCTCTCCTATGGCGAGAGACATTATCTTTAATAAACTGGAATGAAAGGATATCTACAGGAAGAAGGAAAGAGAGGCATCTCTATCTTCATTATCCTGGAATGTAAATAAATCTGGGCTGGGGCTGGGGGTAGATATCTCTGTCTTTCTTACTGGGGAAGGAGAGAAACCACCATTAATCCGAGGCTCTCTGCTTATAAGGATATTCTTGAAGAGGTAATCTGGAGCAAATTGACTGTTAATGATATAAAGAAATACAAATTATCTCCCAACACTGGTTATCTTGTAAATACCCTTTTTATAATATTATTTCACTTTTGTTTTAATAATCTACTTACGTTTTTGATTCCCTCAGCTCTTGGTACAATACAACAGCTTGTAGTAGACATTTTGCTAATGTATTGTTAAGGAAATAGTGAACACAATTTTATTAAAAATGCTGAACGTTTGTTGGGGCACCTGGGTGGCTCAGTCAGTTAAGCATCTGCCTTCAGCTCAGGTCATAATCCCAGGGTCCTGGGATCAAGCCCCGCATTGGGCTTCCTGCTCGGCAGGAAGCCTGCTTCTCCCTCTCCCACTCCCCCTGCTTGTGTTACTGCTTTCGCTGTCTCTGTCTCTGTCAAATAAATAAATAAAATCTTAAAAAAAAATACTGAACATTTGTTATCTTATTTCTACCATCAAGAACACACCAGTTCATGTCGCTATTACTTCACACATGTACTAGTAAACATCTCTTTCATAGTCTTTATTCTTGTAAACCTTTTCTTTCAGTTGTGATACATTTTACAAAATGTTGTCAGATTATTCATTTTAAACAAGTTAATAAAAATATGACCATAAAACCTATGGAATAAAATAAAATTTTTAGTCTTTTTTTTTTTTTAGATTTTATTTATTTATTTGACAGAGAGAGAGACACAGCGAGAGAGGGAACACAAGCAGGGGGAGTGGGAGAGGGAGAAGCAGGCTTCCCTCTGAGCAGGGAGCCCAATGCGGGGCTCGATCCCAGGACACTGGGATTATGACCTGAGCTGAAGGCAGATGCTTAACAGCTGACCCAGGCGCGCCTCTGTTTACTCTTAATCAAAGCTATATATATATATATATATTTTTTTTTTTTTAGTTTTTACTCTAATCTTAATTTTGCCCATTACTATTCACTACAACTAAAGTGAAAGACTCTATTCTGTCACCCTTCCACTATTTGTATTAACTCTCCTTCCAGAGTCTCTATAAACTAAGATGCTTCAAATTTTCTTACAGTATATGCACTAGTGACTAATTATTTTGGGTTTTAATTTTCTGAAAATGAATTGACTTTGCTTTTATTTTTGAAGAATATTTTCACTAGAGATAGAATTCCAGATTTTTTTTCCCCTCTCAACACTTTAAATATGTTCCATTGACTTTAGCTAGCTTTGTTTTCTATAAGAATAAAATGCTTCTTTTTATTTTTCCTTCTCTGATGAAGTGTGTTTTTATCTCTGCTTCAAATATTTTCTCTTTATCATTAGTTTTCAAAATTTTGAATATGAGATATTTTGGTATAGCTTTCTTTGTGTTTACACAAAGCTTTTCAAATTTTTTGAGCTTCTAAGTACTGTGGGTTTATGTTTTTTGATAAATCTGGAAGATGTTTGACCATTATTTCTTCAAATATTTTGTCTGCATCCCCCCATCTCCTAGGACTTAAATTACATATACTCTAGATTGCTTGATGTGGTCCCACAGATCACCGTGGCTTTGTTCATATTTATCAGCCTCTTCTGTTCATACTTATCCTCTCTGCATTGTCAAATATGCTAAATCCATCCTCTGAATTATTTTGTTTTATGTTTCTTTTAAATTTTTTAATATTTACAATAAATGCTTGATATACTTGTTAGCTAATTTCATGATTTCTGTCACTTCTGAGTCTATTTTAATTTTTATTCTGTGTTAGACTTATTTTCCCAGTTTTTTGCATGTCTAATAATTTTTTGATTGGGAACCAAATGGTATGAATTTCATCAATGTAGAATTATTCAGTAGTTCATTACTATTTCTAAATTGTGAGTTTTCTGAGTTCTCTATTGAAAGTTTTCAGAAATTTAACATGATTTTTCTATTCATGCCTGTCTCAACCCAAATTTAGTGCATAAAGTGGACACAATCATTTTTACACAAGGAAAAAATAATTGAACTATGATCTTTCTATTCTTCCAAAACAGTGTCAAAGGTTACACATAAGATTTCAATCCTATTGGTACAAATATTTCAAAGTTATTTAATGAAAAAAGAATACATTAATTTGCTTTTTGAGGATTATGTTAGGAGAAAATAACATTCATAGGAAACAAGGAAGATCAGAGAATTTTCTAAATACAAATGTGAAACACTTTTTCAAAATTAATGAAAACCTACCTTTAAAAATCTTTTTATTTACTTAGAGTAAAATTTAGTACTCAGTGTACAATTTTATGAAATTTAACAAACATGTACTGACACTTAATTACAAACACAATCAAGGTACAGAACAGGTCCATCAGCTCCAAAATAATCTGCTTACACACACACACACACACACACACACACTCAGACATGCACACACTCTAGAAATTCAAAGTCCCAAATGGGTCTGTCTCATGGAGCTAAAATCAGAATACTGGCAGGGTTGTTTTCTTTCTGGAAGCACTAGGAGAAAATCTTTTATCTTGACTTCTTTACAATTTTTTAGAAGCCAGTTGCATTTCCTTGGCTCTTGGCCCCATTCCTTTATCTTTAAAACTAGCAAGAGTTTAAAAACTGAGATCTTTTCACATTACCATTTCTGATTCTCTCTCTTCTTTTGCTTTTTTTTTTTTTTTAAGATTTTATCTATTTATTTGAGAGAGAGAGAGAAAGCATGAGTGGGGGGAGGTACAGAGGGAGAGGGAGAAGCAGACCCCCACTGAGCAGGGAGCCTGGGGCTTGATCCCAGGATCCTGAGATCATGACCTGAGCCAAAGGCAGACATTTGACTGAGCCACCCAGGTGCACCTCTCTCTTCTTTTTCTTCAGTTTTATAACGGGCCTGGTGATTCCATGGGGCCTACATTCATAATTCAGAATAATCTCCCTATTTTAATATCCTCAATTCAATTACATCACAAAATGCCTTTTATCATGTAAAGTATATATTCCTAGGTTCCAAGGAGTAGGATGTGGATATATTTGGGGGACATCATTCTGCCTATCATGGCATAGTTTACATGCTCTGGCTTTGTGGAAGTATAATACCTTTCGTGTCTTTGATGTTTTCCTGGTCTATGATTCTGAAGAATTGTCATGTCTGTAATTATGCTGATCGGAAGGTACAAATTGAATGCTTAACTTGTAAGTTTATCATTTTTTTTATAAAACTTTTTTTGGTGGAGATTGAGATTTAAGGAAAATGATTTGATCCAAAGTTTATTTCAATACATGTAATAATGAACTCAGCTATGGTGGAATGTTAATATATTAATGAAGTGTATAATTGTGTTTCAAAGCAATTTCAAAGAAGCACTGTAGCATAGTAGAAATAGTCTGGCACCAGTGTCCAAAGCTATTAGTTACTTTTACTACTAATGAGGCTAAAATTACTAATGCTGAATTCCCGCTTAAAATATATTCTTATTTAATATCAAGATGTTTTCTTCTCACTTCCACCTTGTCTAATTCTGTGATAAGTCCATAGAGCCAGGGACCTAGTTCATGTTATTTTAAACATTGCCAACTTTTATTTCCTACACTGATATCCTTAGAGTTCTATTTGTATGGTTGAGTTCAGAAAAGAAATAAGTCTCTGTGATCATGAACAATTTGTATGCGGATGGAAAAAAACCAAAGGAATCCAAAATTTGTGCTTGGCTCACACGACCACTGAGAAAATCATGTAACTTTATTTAGTTATCCGCTTACTTAATTTTACATCTTTTTACAGAAATTATATTGTGACAGAGTAAGAATTGTATTGTAATTCTAGCTTTTAGCCCTTTCAAATTATTGTCTTAGCTATCTATGTGCACCTACTTGCAGCATTGCTGAATATAGTATGAATTTGTAAAATCAAGGTCACACTATCACATACCAGTCTTTGAAGAAAAATGTCAGTTTATTTCAGGTTAGCATCCAAGAAACAATAGGATACATATTCTCACCATTGGTATTTTATTTTAACATAAGCATTCATATATACAACACATGTTTTTTTTTTTTTTTTTAAGATTTTATTTATTTATTTATTTATCTGACAGAGAGAGAGACAGCGAGAGAGGGAACACAAGCAGGGCGAGTGGGAGAGGGAGAAGCAGGCTTCTCGCTGAGCAGGGAGCCCGATGCGGGGCTCGATCCCAGGACCCTGGGATCATGACCTGAGCCGAAGGCAGGCGCTTAACGACTGAGCCACCCACGCGCCCCTATGGCACATGTTTTAATGGACCTCGTAAATTAGCTAAATGAGGCAGAAGAGAAAAAGAATTAAAAACATCTTATGCTGGCAAGTCACTCCAAATGTAAGCCATTTTTGTCTAAAGGAGAAGTATTTAACTTGGATCGGTTTTTGAAATTTCTTTCCTTCTATCAGTTCTTTAAGTATGAACTTGATTTAAAATACATCATAAGATATATGAACATTATTTCTGGGCAGCTGACTTTGCTTAGCATGTCTTTGAGATGTTTTGAGATAAATTCAACTTCAGTCTGCATTGTCTAGAGATCTCTTTGAAAACTTTTCTGAAAGAGCTTTATGCCTCACACTGAAAGACTGTTTTTAAATTATTATGACTTACTTTTCAGAATCTTACCTGAGATCAAAATCTTGAGTAACTTGGAACTTAAATTTAAAATATTCTCTGTGAAGTATTTGGATCATAAAGTCTAAAATAAGAGTATTGTTTTCAGCTATATTTCAGTTTTATAAGTTTGTTCTTTTAATTCATAGAAAATCTATAACACTTTAAAAATAATATTTGATTTCAAATAATGGAATTTTTTTAAAAGATTGCATTAGTTATATCTAATTATATAGTTACAGTTATTGGTAATCTGTCTAAGTATAGGGATGTGAATTGTCTCTATTTCCACAAAATATATTATGATGGGTACAGAGGATGTTTTATGTTCATTCTAATTTAATTTATGATTCTAATTACTTAATTCAATTACTTGGGTTGAAATGTGACAGAGTCTGATAATTCTTGTTTGCATAAATTGTAACTATAAATTTTACCACCATGTTGTTTTAAAAGTCTATCTGTGGAAATAATAAATGCATTCTGAATCACTTTATTATGCCACAAAATAGGGAAACATTTAATCACTTTATAATAAAGTGTAAACTTCTCTATCTCCTGTGTGAAGCTCATTGCCACCTAAGAGTAACTATTTTCCAAATAGTTGTTGTTTGGTAATTAATAGCACACAAACTTGAAAACAAAGTTTTAAATATAGATAAAAAATAAACTACACTTGATTCTTTTTTTTTATTTTATTATGTTATGTTAATCACCATACATCATTAGTTTTTGATGCAGTGTTCCATGATTCATTGTTTGCGTATAACACCCAGTGCTTCATTCAATACATGCCCTCTTTAATACCCATCACCAGGCTAACCCATCCCCTTACCCCCTCCCTTCTAGAACCCTCAGTTTGTTTCTCAGAGTCCATAGTCTCTCTTGGTTCATCTCTCCCTCTGATTTCCCCCCCTTCATTTTTCCCTTCCTACTATCTTCTTTTTTTTTTTTTTAATACATAATGTATTAATTGCTTCAGAGGTACAGGTCTGTGATTCATCAGTCTTACACAATTCACAATTCACAATGCTCACAATAACACATACCCTCCCCAATGTCTATCACCCAGCCACCCCATCCCTCCCACCCCCACCACTCCAGCAACCCTCAGTTTGTTTCCTGAGATTAAGAATTCCTCATATCAGACTACACTTGATTCTACTATTTGTGGTAGTTATGTTCTGTAAAGTCCCCACAAACACTTAGTTAGCAAACATTGAATCATCGCTCCTAGGGAAAATTTTCTATCATCTATCTATCTATCTATCTATCTATCTATCTATCTATCTATCTATCATCTATCTATCTATCTATCTATCTATCTATCATCTATCTATTATCTATCATCTATCTATCATCTATTTATCTATTATCTAACTATCATAATCATAATCTTAACTCTTAAAACAACTCATCCTGGTATATTTATTTCATTCTACAAAAGAGAAAACAAAGATTTAGAAGTAAGTGACTTTTCGGAGGTCCCCCACTAACAGGCGTCAGAGCTGTGATTCTTGATTTGAGCCCCATCCAGTGAGGCCCAGAGCAGGAGCTTCTGTCTACACTACACCGCCCCTACCCTCTCCATCCTTTGGCGGTATCTGTGTGAGAAAGAAACAAGAACAGTGTTGCTTCACCTGACTTCAAGTGAGAACATGGCAGCAGGGCAACTGAAACCCCACCCCTGACCTTTGCTCTCTGTATGTCAGTGAATCACACTAAAACACTGCAAATATTGATTTAGGGGTTGCAAATAAACTTTAGCCATTAGGCAAATTGGCGTAAACAGGATTTGTGAATAATGAGGGTTGGTTGACTCTGCTTTTTAATATTCCTCCTTAGGTTATAAATAAAAATATTTGCATATAAAGAAAATTAAAACAAGAGACAGTAAAGGGAAATAATAAAATTAATTCTCTTAGAATAGCATTACACACGCAAAAAATCAAAGTATTCGCAATAGCTGTAGTGATCATTTTGGAATGGCCCACAGGATGTATTTTTCTTTTTTTTTTTAAGATTTTATTTATTTATTTGAGAGAGAGAGCACATTCGTGCATGCACACGTGCATGTGAGCATGGAGGGAGGGCCAGAGGGAGAGGAAGAAGCAGACTCCACACTGATCAGGGAGTCAGATGTGGGCTCCATCCCAGGACTCCGGGATCATGACCTGAGCCGAAGGCAGACGCTTAACTGACGGAGCCACCCAGGCGCCCCTGGCCCACAGGATTTCTCTGAGAATAACTTAGATAAATGCCAGGGCTTCATTAATCTGTACTTTCATTATCGAAATTTTGGGGTAACAAATATAAAATATCAAATACCTGCATTGTGCCAGGTAAGATGTCCTTTTTGTTCACTGTTTCATTTAATATTTGATGCAAAAGGTTGAAGCTAGCATAGCTATCGTTCAATTAGGGAAAATTTTATACAGGTTAAATAACTTTTCTAAGATAACAAAACTAGAATGTGAGTGAGTGAGAATCATGAAAGCAATTATCTGCAACTCCAAGGCTCATGGTCTCTCCAGTACACCACACAGCTCCCTAGAGAAAATACTTTCCGGGACATATCATTCTTAATTAGATTTGTGTGTTTAACCGAATATCTAATTTGCTTGGGTGAAAGTTCTGTGAAAGCATGACCAAGGCCGTCTGGCCCAATATTGTATCTCTGGTTCCTAGTAGAGTGTCTGGCACAGACTAACAAGCTGTCAGTATTTGTTGATGTTATACATGAAAATAAATGAATTAATGATATCCTAGTTATAAAGATTAGCTTCCAAAAGCTTTTAGATAATTATATTATTCAGCTTCATTTTGTTGTTGTTTCTTTTTCTTTCCTTTTTTTTTTTTTTTTTTGGCTAGGTACACTCTGGCCAAACTGAAAACCTAAATTTTATAATTAATGATTACTTGTGTTACTTTCAGGTTTTTAGGATATTTCTGTATGCAACACAGAGTTCTCTTTTGAGCCATTTCCTGCCATTACTATGCTCATTGATGACTCTTTATTCTACCTTCTAAGTCTACATTGTTGGCAAACCTCAGGCTGAACACTGTGCCCATTCTTAAACAGCCATCTGCATGTGCCAAGGAAAAATCGCAAAGAACAGAAAAAACCCTGTCAAGCTCTTATTCTTTGCCAATTTCGTCATTAGATTTTACTGTGTCCTATGAGTGCTAATATAAAGTGGGTATTCTGATAGCTTCACTTCTTCTCAATGGTTTGTGTTTTAAAGAAGCAGAAAGAACAGAGGCACAGAAAAAAGAAAACAAAAAAATATTCCACAGAACACAATCTCTAAACATATATCTTCATACTTAGGCTTAAATTTTGTTATGAATACTTAGACATATGTAGAAATATAACAGAGAATTATTACAATAGCTTTAATTTGGAGAAATTGGCACCAGAAAACTCTAAAAGAAGGAAAATTTGCTAAACAGCTTCTTATGTGAAGGTGTTTTACTAAAACACTACACAAGCAAATTGATGAAGTTTAATGAAAAACCAGTGTTTTATGTATATAGTATTATCCTTATAATAAATAACTTTTTCTTGTAATTCATAAAAGCACATGGCTACTAAGACATTCTTAGAAACACGTAGATTGTTTCTGGTTACATCTTTAAGAAAAGGATGTTTTGAGGGAGATAATTCTGCGAGCAGTGTCTTTTCATTTAGGCTTTCTGGCTTTAGGTATTAAAGTTTCTTAGAATTAACACTTTAATAATTGGGAAAAATCCTTATTGCTTATGGGAGCAGTGTCTTCAAATACTTCCCTTGGAGATGCGAGCTCTTCACGAGTAACTCAGAGGAAGCTGAAGGTGTTGAAGGAGAAACCAAGCAGACACTCTTCTGTTGGTTTACATTTGGGAGTTTTAAATAAGAGTTTATGCACTTGAAATCTGTGCAAGCAAAAGCAAAAGATTGAGAATAATTTATCTCGTCCAGTCCTCAGCACTAGATCAAACACCTGTAGAATGCTTATGTTCATGTTTTGGTAAATTACAAAGAATTTATCTTGGACACTATATTTGGGGGAAATATTATTACCTGTATTTTGTGGAGCACATGACATTCTGCAGAGATTCTAAACAGGATTCTCTACTAATTTTCTTAATGAGACCTAAAATCCATACACCACTGAACCTATTAATCTTACATTATTTTTTCATCTTGTGCCAGTAAAATGTTTGGTATATAATAGGATCTCAATCCATGTTTGTTAAAAGAACAAGTACTTGCAGAAAGCATTTCTGCACAGTAGATGTCCCAATCCATATGAAATCTTTGGTCAGAGAATGCTTATTTCTTTACCATGTCTTTGTTTTTCACTTTTGTTTTCCATAAAGGAGAAGAAAATTCAGCTCCTTTTCTCAAGGGAGAAATGACATAGTAAACACTTACGGGCCACCTGTATACCCTTTCACTCCATCCTCCCGTTTAAGATGCTGAGTGGCTTATCTGATTTCTGAGCTTCAAAACTAGTGGTTCCCATTTTTGAAGTTGTGATTGCTATCAATGCATTCTGACTGTATTGCCCTTTCACCTTTGAAGTGTTCTCTCCTCCTCTGATTCTTATCCTCTGGCCCAAACTTCCAGGTTGGGTGGAGAGGTGAGTGTGCTCTGAAGGAAGAGTGTCATGTCATTCTTTGGCCTCTCTACCTGAGTTAAGTCAGGTTTGTGTGGGTCTGTTGGTTTCAGTTCCAAGGAGGATAGAAAACTCCATCATATCTTCTAATCTAGCTCTATAAGTGAGAATTGATAACTGTATATGAATTCCCATTTGCATGCTTGTGTCACCTATCATTTGACCAAACTTGAAAGGGAGAAAGAATGATTAATCAATGTGTTCAGACTGCAAACAATATTTAATACTATCTCATACTTGGGGTGCCTGGGTGGCTCAGTTGGCTAAGCATTCAACTCTTGATTTCAGCTCAGGTCATGATCTCAGGGCTATGAGATTGAGCCCCACATCCAGCTCCGTGCGGGGCAAGGAGCCTGCTTAAGATTCTGTCTCTCCTTCTTCCTGCCCTCCCCACACCTGCTCATGCTTACTCTCTTGCTCTAAAAAAAAAAAATAATAATAATAATAATAATAAATACTATCTCATACTTATTTAACATATGTCAGATTCTTCTAAACACTTTATGTGAATTAATACATTTAGTCCCCATTGTGGCCATTGGAAGTACATAGGATTGAGATGATAAAAACAGAGGCATGGAACGGTTAGGTAACTTTTCTAAGGTCACAGGGCTAGCACATGGCAGAACAAAGAATCATATCTAGATATTCCAGATTCAGAATACCTTAAAAATCATGTTATACTGCTTCTCTAACATTATCTGGTCTTATCTACTCATTGGCATTTAACTAGAAGTATCTTGAATTAGAAGTCTAAAGACCCAGGCTCTGGTTTCTTTGACTCTACTATGACCTTGAAGTTTTATTGTCTATTGTAATACTATACTTCTCTACAGGTTAAAAGAAAGTACTAGTTTAATGGAAAGGAATGATGAATTTGCCTTGGGATATATTTAATATAATGTCATGATGGAAGAATTCAACTGAATTGCAAACTCTTGCATTGGAGACATGGGCTAGAATTCTGTTTTTGAAATAAGTCTTTTGGGTTCATTTTTCTAAAAATGAAGACAGATATATATTCCTTCATTTATAAGAAAATGATAATTTGCAAGACTTTTTCTTTCACATCCACTATCACATATGCCAGTGATTCTGATTTCTATTTAATGGAATTTATAAAACAAGCTCAAAAAGGCTAAATCAGAGGTGTAAATCCACAAGTTTGAGCTCACTCACTCTAATTAGGGTCAAAGTGAGAAAATGTCTCAAAAGCTTGGGTGATATTATATTTTAATTTAATATAATTTAATATATTTTATTATTTTTAAACTGAAAAGTGCTGTGACATAAAAATGGAGTGGGAGCTATATATGGTAGAAAATTTGGGGACGCCTGGGTGGCTCAGATGGTTAAGCATCTGCCTTCGGCTCAGGTCACGATCCCAGGGTCTTGGGATCGAGCCCCACATCAGGCTCTCTGCTCAGCACGGAGTCTGCTTCTCCCTCTTCCTCTGCCTGCCACTCTACCTGCTTGTGCTCGCTCTCTCTCTCTCCGACAAATAAATAAATGAAATCTTAAAAAAAATGAGAAAATTTTATAACCATATAAAAATATAATAAGAAATATAAAAACAAGAAGAATGTTGCTTCTTTAGCCATTCACTTGCATAAGCATACTTTCTTTGAATCACGAATTTAGCTTTCAATTTAGTTTTTTCTCTTATACAAGGAAAAATAGATGTAAGCGCTTTCTGCATAACAAGGCTGTCAGATTCCAGTGAACTCTTTCTTTCAACAATATCATATTAGTGGTAATAGCTAAAACTGATTGCAGTTTATGTGATAGGCTCTATGGTTATTGTTTTCCATGCATCCTTGAACTTCATCTTTAGACAGATTTAATAAAGTAGTTTCCAGGCTGGTCTAGAGGAGGCAGAATTGCTGAGTAACTAGGAATTCGAAGAAACTAAGAGCCAAACTACATGGCTCTGCTCCATCAGTAAATTTTAGGTGATCTTGGGCAATTGATGTCACCTCTCTGGTCCCCATTTTCTTATCTCTGAAGAGGAAAGAATAATTGAGCTTATAAGATTGATTGTTTTGAATATTTGAACAATGCCTGGGAAAGAGAATCCTTCAGTGAATATAAGCTGCAAATGTCACTTTAAATATGAAGGACCAAGGTTTAGAAGCAATGAAGGTCCAAAGCTAGCTAGATAAGTAATCCATATTTGAGACATTCCTTAAAATAAATGTCTTTTCCAGCCTCCTAGGCCTTGACACTTACAAGCTCATTTGGATGCTTACATTTTCATCCTCCCTAATAAGGTCTGGTGCCCCTGTTTTTTCTATCGGTTCATTTTCTATCTGTAGTGAGACTATTAGCCTCTCCTCCAGGCTTTGGAACTCCTTGCCTTCACCCCACAGACCCTGGATATAGCCACAACAACAATCACAGCATTAATTGTGTGATTCTTCTGGGCAAGGTCATGTATTAAGTGCTTTAAGTATTTTAATTTCATTTACTCTTAAAAATAGCACTGTAGGTTGGATATTATTATACCCATTTTGAAGATGTGGAATCAGAGGTACAATGTATTAGTAACTTGCCATAGGTCACACAGCTTGTAAATTCCCCCTGGGATTTGAACTCAGACCTTCTGAATCCTGAGACAAATATGTCAGCCTCTGTATTACAGAGCTGCTCTGGAACACTATGTTGATAGGGACGTTCTTTAAGTACTTGTGAGTCTATAATACTTGGTTTTTGACTGCTTGTTTGGTTCATACAGCTTATGTAACATGGTCATCAGTGTCAAAATAGAGAGCTTGCCCTTAGGAAGCAAGGAACATCAGCATTCCTTAGAAGTGCTGAAAAGCACAGCACAAACAGATATGCTAAATCTGCACAACCCTAAAGTAATAGCTCAGCTAATGGGAAACATGAAGCTATAAGCTAATATAATAATGGGTTTGGAGAAAAGTTAGAAAAATGCCTTCTTAGGAATTTTTTTTGAATTTTTGTTAGATCTGAAGGGTTGATACGATATTCAGCAGAATACTCCTTCTTTGCTATTTAGTATGCAGCAGTTTGCAAATTATTAGTTTTCTTTGCTGATGCTTCTAATTTAGTTGCATTTGTTAGCTTGTTATGTTAAAGCACCTTTCTAGAGAATAACTCTTTGTGAAAGCACTAACCTAATTAAAATAACCAGGTTCTACTGCTGGCTCTGATATTTTCCAGGGTTTGACCTTGGATAAAATACACATTCTTTAGACCATTAGTAGACTTGTCTCTAAAATAATGGAATTGGAAGTAATTATCAAGACACCTGAATTTTTCAATCTATATCTGGTCACTTAAGAATTCTTTAAAATAGACAATTTTTTAATGGGTATATGTAGAAGGCATCTTTGTTTTCTGTCCAGTACTCATCACCTTTCTTTGGGTAATATGTTGATTTCTCCCTGATGTGCCCCCTCTGCCTCCATCCTACACTAAGCTCATTTACTTTCAGTGGAGCTAGGGTAATGCTATGGTTCAAACTGGGCCCTTTTAGCATTATGTTACTTGACCACAGTGACTCATCATGTTTTACTTTTGTATATGATAATGATGATAATGGAAAGGCTGCAGCAATGGCAACATAAGCAGACACTTCTGGCCATGGGGAATTGGACATGGGACTCACCATGTAATTGACTTGGTATTTTTCTTGCAATTTAGTCACCTATAAAGCCCAGTACTTTTTTAGATTTCTGTTCATTCCAGAAATAGGAAAATTTGGATGTACTGTGTTTCTAATAGAGCCACTTCACCAATGCTGGAGGGGAGAAAACAGAAGTTAAGCAAACAATAATACAAAAAAGAGGTATCATGTATTGAGCACTTACATGTGCTAGGCAATGTTCTCAACACATTTCATGTATTATCCTACTATATTTAAAAGTAACAAAGTAAGATGGCTCTTCTATTTCCACCAAGTGGACATAATTACTCTGCTTATTAACCTTGGCTTTTTGAGCCGGAAGAAGAAATAGACTATAATGAGTAAGGTATTTGCCATAAAGGAAATGGCATTTCCTCATTCCTTAATGAGGAAACGGAGAGCCATATTGTGTCTTAAGAAGGAATATTAAGTGTGATGCATTAAAAGGAAATAAAGAATGAAAAAGTAAGTTGGGTTCAGAATGTGAAAGTCTAAATTAAGGAATTTAGATTTCATTCTGTAAGAAGAAAGAAACCAACATAACTTTTTTTTTTTTTTTAAGATTTTATTTATTTATATGACAGAGAGAGACAGCGAGAACAGGAACACAAGCACGGGGAGTGGGAGAGGGAGAAGCAGGCTCCTGGCCGAGCAGGGAGCCCAATGCGGGGCTCGATCCCAGGACCCTGGGATCATGACCTGAGCCGAAGGCAGACGCTTAACGACTGAGCCACCCAGGCGCCCCACCAACATAACTTTTTAAGCAGTATCCTAACATTACAGGATTTGGGGAGGGAGGGAACTCGTTGTAAGAAGTGTGTAGAAATGGACTGGGTGGGCTGCATCCCATTTGTCTTCAGTATAATGGAGTTAGTAGCTTGTTCTATCTTACTGTTTGTTTTATAAGTTAAGCAAAAGAAAAAAATAAATTCATATAGTACTATAAAATATGTATTATTAGTATTAAAATGAAGGATTTAGACAGTCTTGACACTTTCATCAGTCTTGTGGTTGTCAATAGTAATTAAGATAAACTTTTCTCAAGATTGAAAAATATGTAATAAAGGTAAAGCTTTGCTTTCTTCAGTTAACCATAATGGGGGAAACCAGAGAGGAATTAAAAAAAAAAAAAAAAAGATGCAAGGGGTGCCTGAATGGCTCAGTGGGTTAAGGGCCTGCCTTCGGCTCAGGTCATTATCCCAGGATCCCGGGATCAAGCCCTTGTCAGGCTCCCTGCGCCCTCTCTCTCTGCCCCTACCTGCCCTTCCCACTCATGTTCTTTCTCTCGCTCTCGCTCTCTCTCAAACAAAATAATAAAATCTTTTTTAAAAAGATGCAAGAGTTGATAGTTGATAGTTTTTACATTCTGTTAATAAAGGAAAACTAAACAACAGAATTGGTGTTACAAATCTAGTTAGGAGAGAAGCTAAAAGAGACATACTCATTGATAAGATAAATAACTATGACAGGGATCGATTTCTTGCCTCTCAGCTGTGCTATTTCTCAGTTGCCCGCTGAACTAATGTTAAGCTTTAGCAGCAGCGTGCTTTGCCAGACGAGATGCTGGAGGAGGAAGGGGCTTTGTCTTCCTGGTTCTGATGTGTTCCTCTTAGCCTACAGCTCCTGGGCAAGTAAGGAGGGAACACTATCCTGGGTGTTTTCTCTCAACCATTCGGGTAGTGACTGTCTTAATCAGTCCAGGCTGCCTTGACAGACTACCATAGACTGGGTGGCTTAATCAAGAGAAATTTTATTTCTCACAGTGCTGGCTGCTGGAAGTTTGAAATCAGGGTGCCAGCACGGTCAAGTGATGGCAAGGCCCTTCTAGTTTGCAGACTGGTGACGTCTTGTACCCTCAATGGCAGAGAGCAGAAGCAGTAGCCTAACAAAATCCTATCTTAACAAAAAAGCAAGCTTTTTCATGATTCTCATAAGGCACAAATTCCATTCATAACGCTTTACCCTCATGACCTCATTTAATGCTAACTACCTCCCAAAGTTTCAAAGTACACTCAGTACTAATTCAAGTTACCTAAATAGAGCTCCATATATGCCATTCTAAAAAGTGACTGGTTGGATTTCTCATTACCCTTTTCTTATACCATAGCACTTTTTCATTTACTGTTTTATTTTATTTTAAGTGTTTATTTTTGTCCTGGTATGATAAATAGAGAAAGAATAAAGCCTAGAAGAAGTTTTCTTTAACTAGAAAAGGAACGACAAATTGGGCCATTCTAAAAACTTCTGGGTTGAGAGAAAGAGAATGATACATGATGATTCCAAAGCGGACAGTTTCATGATTGACTCTGTCATAAGTGAACAACTTAAAAAAAATTTTTTTTTAAGATTTTATTTTTTTATCTGAGAGAGAGAGAGTGAGAGACAGAGCACAAGCCGGGGAGAGAGGCAGAGGGAAAGGGAGAAGCAGACTCCCAGCTGAGCACAGAGCCTGATATGGGGCTTGATCCCAGGACCCCTGGGATCATGACCTGAGCCGAAGGCAGATGCTTAACCGACTGAGCCACCCAGGTGCCCTAAAAAATTTTTTCTTTACAAATACTGAAATCATGTGAAAATTAAAGATTCAATAGCAGCAATAATTTGAAATAACTTATATTTAAGTATCAGAAGTCAGGGATAGTGTAGAAAATTCCTATGTAAAATAAAAAAATTGCATTTGATTACTTTGGGTTCTTTCCAATAATAAGTACTTTAAGTTTATAATGCCTTTTGTTCTTATTTATAATATTATTATTTTTAATTTATTATCAAGAGTCTGCAAATGCTATGCAGTTGCATGTGAAGTTATACATAACTATACATTATAGTAATTCTAATATGTAATGTAAAAATTAAAAGCCATTACATACTTTTAAACTTCTAAGTATGGAATATTTAAACATACTAATTTATAAAATCTGAATCGTATATTTACATTCTAGAATGATTTTTCTTTTCAAAAACGTGGCTTTAAAAAGCATTATCAATTCTGATACCTTTCTAGTGAAATCAAAATAGTTTAATATATGTGGACATGTTAATACATAAGTGCTGAAAATTGCAGTGGAATAAATGAGTTTGAATTCATTGTTATCTGCCAACCAAATTTTTCACATCTAACCTAATATAAAGAGGCTGCAAAATGTAATATTCTTTAACTCTCCATATTTCAGCTTTAGCAACCTACGTGTGGAGAAATATCTAATATTAGCTTTTCTATTTACTGTGTAGTTGGTTGCTGTTTTTTTTTTTAAATAAGAATTGTACCTGCATTTTTTTCTTCAATTGAGGTACTATGAAATGTTTTCATAAGCTCCCATTTAAAAGTATTTTCTTATTGAGTAATTGCAATATAATGGCCTGCAATTGCATTAAGCATTTGGAATGAATAGGAAAGAATTGAGTGAAAGCGAAATGAATCCATTAAGTCTCTGTGGAATAGAGACAGGTCAACAGACAGAAGCCCTAACTGAAAATATGTATTTATGTAACTATACAACATGTTTATTCCTAAACTTTCTAGGTAAGTCCAAAAGTGAGGTTAACTTTATACAACCTAAAAGATTATCCCCAGATTCCATGGGAAGATTAATGTTTGTGTCATGATAGTCCCCTAGAGGAAAGTTATAGTGTCCCCATCCAGTGTGACTCTGCTGGCTTAATATTCTGGAGGGAGAGGAGAATAAAGTCGTGGAGATGCTTGTGAATCCACAAATCGACCCTGTCATTAGAGGTCAATCCATACAACACTTTATCAGATATAATCTAGTTCTAGTATGTCATTCTCCTAGGGCAGAGGGAATGAAAGAGACTAGGGGCAATTTTACTCATGCCTTAGGGGAAGAACAAGAAAGAAATATTTTTGAATTCTACGGTTGTTCTTTATTAAAATGGTAAAAACAATACTACCTTGTAATGTTGTAATGTTTAGAATATATTAAATACCTTATCTCGGTTTCAGCACAGATGAAGTTTCTTCATTTAATCCTTCATGCCCTCAAGCCCAGCATTTAAATTTTTCATAAAACATTTTGGTCAGATTCTGGGCTTTAACAGGTTCTAGTGCCACAATTCCTCCTGGAGTTTTTCTATATTTAGTGTTTAGACAACCCTAGATTGTTGACCTAAAACAAACACGCTTACCACTCCACATGCAAATACTAAGCAACCACTTTAAATATATGTCATTTCCCATCTCCAAATTGTTTGGTAACCCTGGTAATGGTAACCAATGTATTTGAATAAATGAATATACCAACCACATCCAAGTTGTTTACCTTGTGGAAAAATGATACCGAACGTCTTCTATCTTATATTTTCTGGAGTCAGATAGATATAAAACCTGGCAAGGATATACTCATAACTTTTCTTTTTTGATCTCTATCGATAACATTGGAGATATAACATTTGTCACTAGCCTGTATTTTCATTTTTAGTCTTTTGCACAGAAAATACAAGATTGAATGTGTCTGGACATTTATTTTTTTTTTTTTCATATTACAATGTGCACTTTTGGGTGATTTTTAAATTTCTTTAGACCTTCTCCAAAACTCTCATTTTTATTTTCAAATGTTAGTAGACAATTTTTAATTCAAGAAACATTTATTGGTAGACACAATATGGTGTATCCTACAGAGATAAAATGTTGAATAAGATATAATCTTCATCCTTATAAACACTGGATATAAAGATAAATATATTTTGACCTTTTTATTTTTTTATTTTTATTTTTTTAAGATTTTATTTATTTATTTGAGACAGAGAGAGAGAGCATGTGCACAAACGGGGGGAGAGGCAGAGGGGAGAAGCTGAGTAGGGAGCCCAATATCCTGGGGCTCAGTCCCAGGACTCTGGGATCATGACCTGAGTGGAAGACAGGACTGGGCTACCCAGCTGAAACTATTTTGACCTTTTTAATTTTGCAAGACATTATTCAGACATCAAGTATTAAAATAATGCTTTTGTAAATTTTTGAAATTTAGTAAAACCTCTCAAACTCTTTTTAAGTTGTGGGCAGTTAAAAATATAGACTCTTCTTACTCTGACATAGTCATATGGCATTTTCTCTCATCCAGATTGGAATATTAAAGGTAGTTCTAGTATAAATTAGCATACTTTTATTTTTCATATGCTCCTTGTTTAGTTGGGCTTCAAATCTACCAAAATATTCAATAGAATACACAGGATTAGTGTTTTTCTTAGCTCTTCCAAATTCTTTAGTTATTACATGCATAGTAATAACCACCTTGAAGCGGCTCATTCACTGGAGCCAGCTGCTAGGGTCAAGTCCTAAATACAGCTTAAACAGCAGGCTCCAATCTGATGAAACCTGACCGGAAATCGTGGAGCAAACAGAAGCCCAGCAGTTGTTCATATTTAAGATTCAGCAGGCACACAAAGCTGAAAGCGCCTCTTCTGCTTTGACATTATCTATAGGTCCAATCCGCAATATGCTGATTCTATCGTAATACAGAAAATTGGTTAATTCCCTCTGGAAATTAGCAATAAAAAAAAAAAGTCTCTCCTTGAATTGCTCTTGCTTCTTCTTTTGATTGGTTGATGCTATCTTTCCTTTACCTGAGGATAAAAGGAACATTTTTTTTTTAAGCATGTCCATTTATAAAACATCTGCACAGTTTCTGTATGTTTTCAAGGCACAGGATGAGAACTGATATGTGTAAGTGAAGTAAGGTAGGTATTCTCCAAATTTAACTAGAATAGTCTCAAAGAATTCATGAAGATTTTTGATTAATTCTTGTAGTCATAGCCTTTTTTATGATATGTGGTGTTTGGCATTTGACTTAGAGATGTTTTTAAGTGCAGGGCACAGACTTTTGAATGCTCTGAATAATTACCTCCTGCTTCTTGGATACGTTGATGCATCATCCCTCTCTACCTTAATATGGGAGATGTGCGCAAACACACACATGATACAGTATCCCGACTATGTTACTTGTTAGTTAGAATAGGATATAATATAGGCAACCATTCACATGAGAACTCATTATGGAAAAACATAGAGAGATATCTTTCATGATAATTCTGAAGGTGACAATTTTGAGATTTGTGTGTTGCTCAGTGTACCCTACGCTGGCTACTTCCTCTGGCTTTTGCAAATGGGCTTAGATGGTATCATTAAATGTGCCGCAATATATGTAATTACTGTAACCTTTAAAATTGGGATTAAATCAGTCTTGTGATGTAAGTGCACTGATGAATCTCTCTATTTAAAGGAACAATGAAAGAGCTTCTTTCCATATAGATCATTTAGAAATATGATGAATCTTCTTTTTTTTTCTGTTTTAAACCTAATGCATATAGTTTTCTTATTAATGTATTTGGTTACTGCTATTCCGTTTGTCTTTCATACCAGATATAAAGTTTTTTTATCTTCTTCCCTTTTCCCAGGGTAAGAATCACTACATCTTAAGCTGCCTTGCTCACAAAGCCCAACACTGCACCACCAGCCAATTTAGATGTGGATTTAATGAATGTTTTTGATTAAGATAATGATACTTATCTAGTTACTATTTACAGACCATTTAGCAACAGTGATCACTTTTCAAATCTCCAGCATACCTTGTGGGTTGTATGCAAATTTGAAAAAGATAAGTGCAATTTTTAAAAACTATTTTGATCTTAACCTTTATGGCTTGACTGCCCTCTTCACTGATTCTGGAGCCATTTCCCAGTCTTGGATGTCACCTAAAGTTTATATTAGATGAGTTTACAGAGTTTTGAGCTCAATTTTCTTCTCACTGAGCAATTTCTTCTTCCTTTATTCTCACTAGCTTTGAATTAGAAGCTCATGACCATAGGGTAGAGAAAATAGAAGTTTCTTCCAGTGGCTTAAACATAAATTTTATCTATTGTCACCATTTCAAGTAGTCATGCTTAGTACATTAGACAGTGTTCACCGAGGTTAGTTTTATTTTTTTTTCCTATTAAATAATGGGTTTCTAGTGAACCTGTTTCAGTGACTTGGTAAAACCTTAACTATCTGCCTCTATTAATCAAATTTATGCATATTACTCTCTTATAATAATGGGGATGTAAAGTCTAGAATGTGCTGTTGTTATTCCAATAGATCGTCATTCAGATATAATAGAAATAAATCTTCAAAGTAATAAAATCCTCCTCTACTATCACAACAGTTTCACGATTATCTGTCAAATATTTACTCTGAACCTTATGCACATCATTCCAGCTAAGACAATCCTCTTATTTACTTATGAAGTAGATATTTTATAGAGGTTTAAAAGTTTGAGTAATGGGCAAATTAAAGCTATAAAATGACAGCCTTGGCATTTAAGTCCAGGTCTGTAGAAATCCAAATGTAATTCTCCTAGCCTCTACATTTTACCCTGTATTTGAACATGGGGCAAAAGTGTGAACAGAAAAAAGTTTCACATAACTGGTAGCTAAGCTTTAAAATGCATTTTTAGAGAGCTCTAATTATCTAATGCCATTCTTTCTGACTGGCTATTGCTTGAGAGTGACTAGAGGCAACCGTGAAATTTGGGAAGTAAAAAAATTCTGTCCACACATTTCTTAAACTCAACCCAGTGAGAACCTATTGTCGGAAACAGTAATGTCTGGCTAGGCAGTCTTAATTCTTCAAGTAACGCGGATTTGGGATTGTAGAGATAGGAGTTTGAGAACATGGAAAACTTCCAGTCTATTAGAGTTGAAGCTTACCTTAAGCAATGTATCCTTTCTCTAATAATAATGCAAAATTAATATGGATTCCTAATTATGTTTGAAAAATTAAAATTATGTATAATAGCCTAGCATATAATTACAATCTTTTCAACATCAGAATCAATTTCATAGCATTATACCTAAATTTTAGTCAATACTTTTCCATAAAAATCCCTATACACATGTCCTGAATAACATGAGGACCAACTTCTGATCTTAGTGAAATGTATTATTCACAAGTAAAGTATGGATAATTTAAAATTTGTTGATTCTATACTAAATAGTTAAGGGAATTTCACCCTTCACAGATAATGCCCCAAACTTTTCCCCTAACATGCGAGAAATTATTTTTAGGAAAAAAAATATTGTAAGCAAATCTTAAATTTTCATTTCATTCATGAAGTTCCATATCTATCTAGTCCCGCTCTACTTTTCCCCAGGGATATAAGTCTTCCTTTTATTTCACCCACCATCGACATTTTTTACCATTATACTGATGTGAATTTTGTCAAGAAGATACAACTCTTAAATGGGACTTACCTAAAAGCTAAGATAAACTAAGGTAAGACAAATAAAAATAATACAATATTGATCATTAAAAAAAAATAAAACAAACCTCCTGAATAAATATGGTCAGTGAGCAAAATTTGTAAAATATATAAAAGTAAAAATTGTTAGCTTAAAATCCAACCAAAATCCCTTTTAAAAAAAGGGAAAATTGACATTATTGGCCATAATGTGTTAGACCTGGATTCAGATCCAGGCTGTCTGATCCTCTAGTCTAGTCTCCTGACTGTTATCTGGCTACCACTGTTAATTTTCTGTATGATATCAACTCTCTCAATCACTCTAAGATTAATTTTCCCTTTCTACATCCTTAATTGATAATTTCAAATTGGTTTTGCTCATATATGCAAATACTTTGCTCAGAAGATCCAAGCTACCTTTTTGTTCCACTTCTTTAATAGAGATTTTTAATGAAATGTTTATACTGAAGACATTAATACTTGTATAAATGTTTATTGGGAAAGAATGTATATTTTCTTGTTTTTAAGTTTTGTTTAGGAAGTTTTTAACAGGTAGACATTTAAATTTTATGATCACATGTGTAAATAATTTCCTTTGCAATGTTTTCATTGCTTTAAGAATGAAATGAAACTCCTCATTCCAATGATTACATGTATATAGTCATCACAGTTTTCTCTTTATTTTGATTCTTTTCTATTGCATCTTTTATTTCATTATTTTGTTTGTAATGTTGTGAGGTATATCATTTGAGCTGAGGATCCAAAACTTACTTTTTGTTCAAATAGAAATTGATTTAATATCATCTGTGATATCCTGTTTCTCTTGTTAGATTTTAATAATATGAGAATCTGTTATAGAAAACTTTATAATACTTAAGTCATCTTAGTCCTGTGTTTTTGCTTATTACAGCTTATTGATATGTTTTAATATCTAATAAGCAAAATGTTTTCTTTAGCCTAACTTTTAAATTTTTAATAGCCATTTTTTTTTTTCTGGAAAAAAATATACAGTCCTCTATCAAAGAGAGACACAATCCCTCGACAGTTCAGTCCTCTGAGAAAAAGACACCAAGATGGAATTAAGCACACAGAGTATTTATTTGGGGAAGTGCTTGTGAATGATAGAGAGAAAGCAGCAGTAGGTGGAGAGTCTTCAGACGGCAGCGCAGTTCTGGTACTTGTGAAAGGAGAGAGAAATGGAGGAAGGATTTGGTAGAAAGAATTGTAGGTCACAGTGCAGCTCTGACCAAGTTCTGGTCAGACCAAGAGGGAGATACAGAGCAAATGTTTCCCATTGCAGGAGGCCCACATTGGCCTGGAACAGCCTGGTTCTAGTACCCTAGCTGTGCTCAGCCGTGACCTGGAAACAGCCCAGGCAATGAGTGAGTTCACAGTTAACACCGTGGCAGATTATGAAGGGACAGTGGCTGGAAGGTGGAAGATAACTACACTCTTCAGAGCAGTTTCTATCTTGAAGAAAGACCTGAGTGGTGTATTCCAATGGCTGCACCATCACCCTTTTTTCAATTCCTTTGACTTTCCACCATTCTCCATAACAAATGGCTGTACTTGCATCCATATTTTTCTTTCTTTATCCTGATACTCAAAGGATGTCCTTTTTACTGTTGAATGGCAATTCTTCCACTTGTTCTGTGAAAGTCTTGTGTATATCACCATGGATGTGGCTCTTTAAAATATTACTTTCCTTTTATTTCCCCCAGATATTTATTTTTTTCCCTCTACTTACTCTTTCTGGTAAGTACATAAATACCCCAAGGATTAACAATGACAGCAAAATAAAAATAAAACATCATCTCCTTTCAAAACCCCCTCTAACTGCATATTGTTGATTTTCACATTCTACTTTCCTTTTACCTGCGACTTACAGCCAAATTTCTTGCAAGAGTTACATTCGTCCTTTCTCCTTTCTCTACTTTTTATTATTCTTTATCCCACTGTACCGTTTCTGCCCCTGCTATTCCCTTAAAACTTTTCTTCCAAAATCACCTATGACATGAATTGCATTACCACCTTTCCTCTCTTTATGCTTTTTGATTTGTCAAGTTCAGTCCATTGTATTTTCTAAATATCTCCTGAATATATTCAAGATAAATATATACATATTTCTCTACTTGTTTATATGTGTGTTTGTCAATGCACACACACACACACGCACACACACACACATCCCTTCATTCCTATTGCTATTTCCAAATTATTTTTACCTCCTACATGGATTACTGCAAAAGCTACTAACAGGAGCATCTTGAAATGGTATTAAAGTTGTTGAAAGACATAATTGAGGCAATATTTGAATAAACAAAAATGAGAGATAAATACATAGTAAAATGTTTCTGGTGAAATTAGGGAGTTGAGAAACAGGATTGCTTCAGAGAAGGAAGAAATTATCTAACATAAGAGAATGATGCAGACTTTGGTATCAGGAAGTTTATAGTGTTCTGATTTGATGACTTTTATTTTATTTGGAGTCACTGTTTTAGGATTGTTGATAGGTTTCAAATTGCTAGTGTGCAATGGATAAAAGTGAGAGTTCATGGGGGTTGATAACCTATACTATGTTTGCTCTCTATTGTTTACATGTGACTTTTTCTAAGAAAATTGGGCTTGGCACAGATGAGAAGAAATCCAATGGTTGACTTTTTTGAGTTTGTTTTTTTAACCTCTTCTTGGGGCATCTATATTTCTAGCCTTCTAATACTGGAATGCATGCTTTATCAATGGATTATGTCAATAATCCTTTAACTGGTCCTTCTTTTCTATTCATCTTCTTCTAATTCATCAACATAGCAAACACAGATTGTATAGAGCCTTATAAACCATACTCCTCTTCTGCTTAAAATTTTCAAATGTTTTTGTTTCACTTATAAAATGATCAGACTCTTTAACAAGGCTCACAAGACCCCACATAAACTGGTATCTGATTACTTTTCAACAACATATTCCAACTTCTCTCTTACATCAATTAAGCAATATGTTCCTTCTTTCTCTTTTTTTCCAAAGTCCCCATATATGTAGCTCTTTATCAGCCCTTTCAAATATCATCTACTCGGGAAGGGCATCCCAGACCATCTTGTTCTACCCATTCTTTATGACCTTGTCCTGTTTATTATTTTACAAAATTTATCATAACGAATTATAACTCATGTTTTTCATTATCTACCTACTTACTATAATGTAAATTTCAAAAGAACAAGATTTTGTTCACCACCGTATTTCTAAAACCTAAATTTGAAAATGTTGAATGAATTATGACAATATTATCAGGATCTCAAGTGCATCTCTGCAAATAAGAAAAAATTATCTACAGACATTTTTATGTCATGAACTTTATATTTAGTGTTTTAAGTAGTTGTTATAATAGTTTTGCAAGAAAGGTACTATTATTTACAGTTTCTAAATTAAGAAATTAACACTTAGAAAAAAATGTAATTTCTTTTTTGTCACATAGCTAACTAGTCACAGAGAAAGGATATAACCCCAAATCTAACCACGAATTTAGCACTTTTTGAACCATACTGACTTGGATCTAAGCATGCAGTTATTGCATGTGAAATTAACACTGTCTTTATTACTAGATGGCAAAGCAGAAAGGGGTGAGAGATTTCTATTTGAGCTATTAATGACCATTAGCTACTTTACAGTTAGCCTAATTTATTCAAAGGATAGAAAACATTGAAATTTAGTTTTTATTGTTTACCCAGTGACTTATAGCATCGTAGTTAAAATGGCAATTCAGTGTAAATTATTTTGTCTATAAGAAACTAGTGAGAGAACTTCAACCAATAATTTTGTTTAATATAGAATGCTTTCATATATTTTTTCTTTTTATACTGTTTTGAAGCATGTTTGTTCACAAACACATATACAGACACACACAGACACACACACACCCCATCCCTAATACCTTCCTTAAATGCAATGTTTTGTTTTGTTTTAATTTCTGAAAAAGTAGAGCTTTGTAGTTCTTAAATGTACAAAAATACAAAGAATGGGTTTTTTTTTTTTACTATAATTTTGCTCCTGTGACATGCACATTATTCTATAACCTTTGTGTTATGTTTATAGTTAGCATTATTCACAGTCATTAAGAATGTTTGTTAACTAAAAATTGCAGCTAAATTATAAGTCACTTTAAGGGGGTGCTTTTTATAAACAGTAATGAAAGGCTTGTGAAGACAATTCAGGGATATGCATTCTGTATAAACACTTAGTGTTGGTACAAACTTCCATCATAATATAATGGTCTGCTAAAGTGTAAACCTACAATTAAGATGACATTATTGGTCAATGAGGACAAATAGTTATAGCCTTAACTCTAGTTTATTCTATTTATAAGCCTGTAATTTATGTCATTTAGAAGTTTTCCTTTGATTTGGATCTGTATCTCTGTTTAGGTATAAAGATAACCAGTTAACCATAATACACTAATTTCTAAAATCTAAATTTCTTTTTTTTTTAAAGATTTTATTTATTTATTTGAGAGAGAGAGAATGAGAGAGAGCACATGAGAGGGGGAAGGGTCAGAGGGAGAAGCAGAGTCCCTGCCGAGCAGGGAGCCCGATGCGGGACTCGATCCAGGGACTCCAGGATCATGACCTGAGCCGAAGGCAGCTGCTTAACCAACTGAGCCACCCAGGTGCCCTAAAACCTAAATTTCTTGATATCAGAGTAGACCTTATCCCGTAATAAGTAGTTTCACCTCGGAAAAACTTTCATTATTCTTCTTTTCTAAATCTCATGCACACACATACAAGCCAAAATATCTTAGATAAGGGGCGCCTGGGTGGCTCAGTTGTTAAGCGACTGCCTTCGACTCAGGTCATGATCCCAGGGTCCTAGGATCGAGCCCCGTATCAGGCTCCCTGCTCCGCAGGAAACCTGCTTCTCCCTCTTCCACTCCCCCCTGCTTGTGTTCCTGCTCTCGCTATCTCTCGTCTGTCAAATAAATAAATAAAATCTTAAAAAAAAATCCTAGATAAAATTATGACATAGATAAAGTGTGTTGTTAAAAACAGAAGGAATAATATACATTATATATTATACATATTATATATTTTACATATATATGTAATGTGTTTATATGTATTATGTATATATATTATGTTGCTTAAAATCCAAGTTTCCAAGAGATAGATTCAAGATGTCCCAGTTTAGGTGATATTTCTATTTGTATTCAGTCACCTGCATCCAGGGAAGTAGAATCATAGAAAAAAACTACATGGATACAAGGAACCAAACCTGTAGGTGGGGAATTCTTGGTAAAGAAGTCTGGAGTGACGCTCAAACTGGTGCCCAATGCAATTTCCTACTATATGCTATAACATATTAGCCAGCACGTTTTGATTTCCTGAGATAACTTGACTCGCATCTTCTCATATTCTACATGCAATTTCAGAGAAGAGAAGTGATATTCCAGGAAGTCGTCAAAGTTTTAAATTTTACTGTATGTGAATTATACCATAATAAAACTGGTATTCCCATCCCCAATATACATTTATTTTATACACCCATTTATTATTCTTTTACTTTGTTATTAATATTTTCTACAAGCATAATGCTCTACCTCTCACATTTATTTATTTATTTTTAAAGATTTATGTATTTATTCGAGAAAGAGTGCACATGAGCGCTCAGGACGAGGGGCAGAGGCAGAGAAAGAGAATCTCAAGCCGACTCCGAGCTGAGTGCAGAGCCAGTTGCAGGGCTGGATTTCCTCACCCTGAGATCACGGCCTGAGCCAAAACCAAGAGTCTGTGGCTCAACCAGCTATGCCACCCAGGCGCCCCTACCTCTCACATTTAAATATGCAATTTACATATAATTGCTTTTCTCTATGTGTATAGTATGAGTTATGTATCAATGAATATATATTCCATATTATTGTGAAAATTTTCCTACTGTTTTGAAATGTCATTTTTGACATAAATTAAATGTCGTGGTCCATTAATTATGTAGGTTCTCCTTGCACCAATTGAACAGACTCTTAATTACCAAAGCTTTAAAATTGATCTTGATATTTCAGTTTTATCCATTATATTATAAACTGCTGCTTTTAAAAACTACTTTGAAGATAAATTTGTCCAAGATTTGATTGGTAGGATCACCTTTTTGCCAGTTTCAGTGTCTTTTGAACATTTTTATTCATTCTTTAGGCAAGATGATGTTTCAGCATCATCTTGTTCTTTCCCTTTCCTAGTTTTGAAATAAGTCAATTCTCCAAGGAATTCTAGTCTCTTTTAGTGAAGAATTGTTTTTATTTCCTGAGATTAAGAATTCCTCATATCAGTGAGGTCATATGATACATGTCTTTCTCTGATTGACTTATTTCGCTCAGCATAAACTGAGGGTTCTAGAGGGGAGAGGGGTGGGGGGATGGGTTAGCCTGGTGATGGGTATTAAAGAGGGCACGTTCTGCATGGAGCACTGGGTGTTATACGCAAACAATGAATCATGGAACACTACATCAAAAACTAATGATGTAATGTATTGTGATTAACATAACAATAAAAATTAAAAAAAAAGAATTGTTTTTAAACACCAAGATCTAGGTGCTAGATATGTTCATGTTGGTCACCACATAAAGACTAGACCCAGCGCCCTGTGAGCTCTGAACTCTAATTACTTTCCTTTTTGGACTGAAACTAATGAAAGCTTTATTGAGCTTCTTAACCACTTAACCACCACTTTTCTGTTTCAGGCTTTCAGTTCTTATTTATGAATGAGTCAACAATTGGCTTCTCCAAGTACTATTTAAAATGAAAGGAGATGCAATAGTTACTGTTACTTGGCTTTTACTGCACTTTGAAAAGAACAGGAGTACTTCCTTTCTAGGATTGTGTGTGTGTGTGTGTGCGTTTGCTTGTGCTTGTGTCTGTGTGCATCCATAGACTAGTTAGTGGTCGAAGTTATGGCTACTCAGAGATGGGAGGGGAAGAGGGATTGATTTGTTAATCTTTGCTCTGTGTATTTGATAATGTCAGGAATTCCTTTAGAGGAACAAACACTATCAATACTTCAGTTAAAGTTAAATGACTCGGGGGCGCCTGGGTGGCTCAGTCGTTAAGCGTCTGCCTTCGGCTCAGGTCATGATCCCAGGGTCCTGGGATCGAGCCCCACGTCGGGCTCCCTGCTCCACGGGAAGCCTGCTTCTCCCTCTCCCATTCCCCCTGCTTGTGTTCCCTCTCTCTGTCACATAAATAAATAAATAAAATCTTTGCAAAAAAAAAAAGTTAAATGATTTGAAGAGACCTGAGTTCCCATGTTTGTTTTGCTGATGATCAGCTGTGTCTCCTTGGCAACTACTGTCTTATGAGAATGGTAATAATATCAACTTCCCAGAGCAACATCTACACGTTAAATTAAAATACGCTTATTTCCAAGTTGACTTAATTTCATTCAAAGTCATTGATTAGAAAGGGGAAGGAAATAATCCAAGAGTGTTTGTAACTGCAGTTGGAATTTAAGTTGTGAAACAAATTGCATGGGAGGAAAATTTAAAGTACTCTGAAAATTAGTCCTTCTTACTTGAATATTTTTGCCAAAGGTCAGCTTGGATTCTATGTGCGTTCTATGTGGTTCTTATCTGGTTTTGTTATCAGGATACTGCTGGCCTTGTAAAATATATTTGCAAATGTTCCCACCTCTCTTATTTTTGTAAGAATTTGAGAAGAATTGGTGTTAATTCTTTGAATGTTTGGTAGAATTCACCAGTGAAGATACCTAGTCCTAGGTCTCGGGTTTTGATTGCTGATTCAATCTCCTTACTATTAATCACTATGTTCAGATTTTATATCTCTTCATGATTCAGTCTTGAAAGCTTGAATATTTCTATAAATTTATCTGTTTCTTCTAGGTTGTCCAATTTGTTGGTATATAATTTTTCATAGTAGTCTCTTAAGTTCCTTTGTATTTCTGTGCTATCAGTTGGAATGTCTCCTCTTTCATTTCTGATTTTGAGTCCTCTCTCTTTTTTTCTTGGTAAGTCTAGCTAAAGGTTTGTCATTTTGTTTATCTTTTCAAAGAACTAGTTCTTGATTTCATTTTTTTTTTCTTTTGTCATTTTAGTCTCTATTTCTGTTGTGATCTTTATTATTTTCTTCTTTCTACTAATTTGGGGCTTCATTTGTTCTTTTCCTGGTTTGTTGTATAAAGCTAGGTTGTTTATTTGAGATGTTTAACTTTTTCCATTTTACATATAGAAAACCTAAAGTCTGATAGGTTAAGTTCTAAGGAAGAAAATTGAATGGACTCTGTAACTGACTACTAGCCACTCTCTTAAAATGCACTCCTTTTTGCATGTAAATATGTAAAATCCATTTAGAATGACAGTATACTTCTCTCTGAAACAGAAGAATAAGATGAGATTTCTGTATTTTTATTGTCTTTCATATTTAATGGTTAACTGTCCTTGAGCAACCAAGAAAGATACAATGGTTATAATAATAAAAAAAAAGATTAGCCATATAAATAAAAAAAAAAGATTAGCCATATAAAGAAAAATATGTCAACCTAATCAGAATTTCATGAAAAAAACTAAAATAAAATAGTCATATAATGGATTTTAATGAACTCTGGGATTTGTTGTCTTGCCAGCAGCAAGTATTATTACTCATTAAATATATGTCTTAACTCAATGAGCTATGGCAAGAGATGGCTAAGATCAAATTAAATCCTGTTTTCTATGTCTTATAATTAACCTAATGTGTTGGACTGTCATCAGTAACTAAGTTATTCAAACTTACAAATATTATCCTATAAAAGAAGGATGTTAATGAATTCCTCTTAGTCTGCTTCTATTTGGAAATACATAATGATAAGAGATGTTCTTCTGGGCAATAATAGAAGCAAAAAAAAGAGGGAAATACAATTTAATTAATCAAAATGTGAATTTACTGAAAGACAGGACTGGAAGCAATTAGACACTACTGGTACCCTAATTACTAATTATTTCCAGTATCTGCCTAACGAGCAAAAAGAATTCCAACTTACAAGCAAGATGAGTAATCATGAGATTATACAATGTATGATGCCATTTCTACATTTGTGACAATTTCATTCACAAAACAAAAAGGCAGCATCTTTTTTTACAAAAGGCAACATTTGGGCACCTGGGTGGCTCAGATGGTTAAGCGTCTGCCTTCGGCTGGGGTCATGATCCCAGGGTCCTGGGATCGAGTCCCACATCGGGCTCCCTGCTCAGCGGGGAGCCTGCTTCTCCCTCTGCCTCTCTCTCTCTCTGTCTCTTATGAATAAATAAATAAAATCTTAAAAAAAAAAAAAGGCAACATTTTACAGTCTTTAAAGCCCTCAGTACTATATAAGACTTCAATGTCCTTTTCAAATGTCTTTAAAACCTATTACGAGTACGTTAATGCTGCATCTTTATGCTAGTCCTATAATTGGTGATGTAACTGTTAGTGAGACTGCACTGCACACATTTAGTAGCTCTTTTTCTTTGTGTTTTGTTTCAAATTAAAGTTTTAGTAAGTTTATATTAGTCTGTGCTCATTGTTCTGCCTATGTCAGTCCTTTTACTTAATATTCGATCTAAATTTTATTGGTTTCATAACTCAGTATGTACTGTGAGAGTGAGAGATTATATTATTTCCATTCTGAGTTTAAAATAAAAAGTGACAAATGGGCTATATTTACTAGCATTGCTACCACCAAGAATTTGTAAATCTAAACAGTCTAATATTGAGCCCTAAAGCACTTTATTCCTCGGTAACCTTTCCGTGCCTGCATGTACAAGAGGTAGAAGATGAATGGTATTATTTGTTTTGTGCCCTTAGGAGGAAATTAAATATTTATTAAAAGTGTGTTTTTTACTTTGATAACAAATCCAATAAACAAGTGCTTTGATTAATGAATATTAGCATTTCTTATTGTAAGATACATGGATTACTTATAGCTTGAAGGCAATTTTAGGCTCAGCTTTGTGGAAGAGGAAGTGACATTTGTTCTAGCATTGAAGATTTTAAGAAAAATGTTTCTGGAACAGGATTAAAAATGTTTGATTCTTGATCCAGCACTGACATCTTTTGGCTAAGTGACCTTGGATAAGTCCTTAAGGCCTTAAACTCAGTCTCCTTATTTTAAAATTGGGATGAAAATGATACTTAAAATAATAATACTTAACAAATTTGGCATTGTAGAATGCCAGGAAAAACATCCTTACACTACATATAACAGGTCATTATTATGTTTCCTATGCAAAATAAACAATTTAGGCTAAATGGTTTTGCTTGTGAACTGTTCCGTGGCTTTAGTACTGTGTATTTTCTTCCCCTTCTTTGATTTTATGTTTTACTTATGGACACATAACTTAATATCTTTTGTAGAGTCTTGAATTGTTTTCAAGTGTTTAGGGGGAAGACTATCTATCCATTAATGTTGTAAGAGTTTTGGGGAAAAGAGGGACTTTTATTTTATCTTTATCATCATTATCATCTACTCCTCAATTTTGTAAAAAATATCTGGACTTCTAGGGGTGCCAGGGTGGCACAGTGGGTTAAGTGTCTGCCTTTGGCTTGGGTCATGATCTCAGGGTCCTGGGATCAAGTCCCAAATCAGGCTCCCTGCTCAGCGGGGAGTCTGCATCTTCCTCTCCCTCTGCCCCTCCTCCCCTGCTGTACACACACACTCTCTCTCTAATAAATAAATAAAATCTTAAAAAAAATCTGGACTTCTAAAGGAATTCCAATTCAAATCTTATCTCTACCACTTACTGAAAATAGGACTTCAAATGTGTTATTTGTCAATTCTTTGCTCCCCTGTTTGTTTTATAAAACAAGGGTGATACCAATTTTTTAGGGTGGATATAAGGGTAAGATGAGAAAATTTACCTTGTATAATTCCCTCCAGGTTATCCTGAATTAGTATGAGGGTACTTTCTCTTACACATACTACAGAAGTTTCTTTTAAGTCCAGATCTTAAATGAGTAGTTAAGAAAAAGGATATATTCTTCAATAGATCAACTAGAAGACTAAAAACTTTCTAATTTACTGGCCTGCTTATTTCAAGGAGTATGGAGATGAACTGAAAGAGATTGAGATAAAAGTAGATTAACAATATCATTTCATACTTGGAATAGGTATAGATTATAAATAGAGATTGCTTTTTCTGGAAAAATTCTTATTGATACTTAAGACCTGTTTTTTTGTTAGTATGTTTTAAAATTTGGAGCCCAAAGTCCTTATGTCAATAATATATTAGGAGGATTCAGTTTCAGAGTAGATTCATGAAACAAGTATCTTCAAACATGCTGTTTTCATCATGGGTTCCTTAGAGAAGCTATTTTCCATCATCCAAAGCTTTTTTAAATGATATAAATTGGGTCTCAAAGATGCACTCTGTTTAGTGAAAATACCCTAAGTAGAACTAATTCTGTAATGGATGTATGAAACTGGAGGCAGCTCAATTCTATCTGGGATCCTTGGCATCCAGTGGAATTTTTAATAGAATCTATGCATTTACTGCACATTATCTGTACATCATTTAACTAAATCTCAAATGCCAAACAATTTTATTTTCCATAATTTTGTAATACTAATTTTGCTTTAGTAAATTAATTACACATATTTTACCAGCAAGGTTATTCAAGTGAGGGGATAATTCTTAAAGAATATAAAGTATAAAACCCATATTATATGAAGTATAATTGGGTTTTTGTCTTGGCTTGAGCTGCCATAGCAAAATACCACAGACTAGGTTAAAAAAGAGAAATTTGTTTTCTCCCTGTTCTGGAGGCTGGGAAATCTAAGATGAAGTTGCTGGTCAGTTTGATTCCTGGTGAGAACTCTCTTCCTGGCTTGCAGAGAGGACCTCTTTTTCACTATGTCCTCACATGGTAGAGGGTGAGCGTGGGTGTCTTTTCCTCCTCTTATAGGGCATCAGCCCTATCCAATTAGACCACCACCTTTATGTCCTCATTTAACCTTTATCACTTTCTCCCCAAATACAGTCCAGATACACTGGGGCTACGGCCTCAACATATGAATTTGAGGCAAAGGGAGCACCAACATTCAGTCCATAATAGATTTCAAGAGTTCTTTGTGACCCTACACACTAGTAAAATGTATCAGCGGGTACCTATGTATTTTAATTTGAACATTTTGGACTTTATTTTTATTTCATCAGTTATTTGTTTAGTGCTAAATACTCAGGTTCTATTCTAGACATGGGAAGATAGAAATGGGGAAATAAGCCCCATCTCAAGGAACTCCTGATCAACATTGTTCCACAAGATAGAAAGGTGGATGGTTCTATGAGAATGCAGATTGACGTATGCACCATACATTGAGCAGAGTGGGTTTCAAACAGCTGAAGAAGAGTTGAAAAAGAGTGGCGGGTGGGGAGATAGCATTCTCAGAGATACAGATAGTGATGGTATGATGACGAAAATATTATGACTACTAGAGAATGATAGAAAATGTTGTTGATAAAATAGGGCCATTTGATGAGGAGAGTTATCTGCTAAGGTTTTAGGAGCAAAGTGGAAACCATTTATCTTGAAATTTAGAAATAAGTGCACCCAAACAAAATAATTGTTGTTATTTTAAGTGACCTTTCATTTTAAAAGCTACCATTACAATAACTAAAAAATGATGAAGTATAATGTGTCTGATTTATCAGACAACAGTAAAATTGCTAATTAAATAACCATCACAATTTTCTGGTGTTAAGGATGTAGTAAGATGGAGACCAATGTGGATAAAAGGATAATTTTATTAATTCTGAGAAAATCTAAAATTTATTGAGCTGGGTTTCTATGTGTAAGATACTATGTTCAATGAATGACATCTATTATCTCATTCCCGGCTTGCCATAACTCTGTAAGAGAGATACTGTTATCTCCATTTTACAGATGAAGAATTTAAGCCTCAGTAAGATTCAAGAATAAAACCAAATTCTCTCAGCTAATAAGTGGGATTCCAGTCACATCTATCTGACTTTCAAGTCCACTCACTCTCCATTACGTTACCCCGCTCCTCCTGAGAAAGGGACTTAGGTTATATTAACTTGCATCATGTAATTAATTGAGGATTTTAGCTCAGTCGCCCTCAGTGGAGAGACTTCCATGGCACCAGTATGGAACACTAGAAGAGTATCAGTGGAAAGAGAGTTGGTAAAATGAATACGGTATTAACTGCAGTGTTTCCTTTAGTCTTCTAAAGAAACGAATAACAATGAATCACTAATAATCTTTCAGGTTCTTTCTTGCTTTTATACTGTGATTTCTGTCTAGGTAAACTCAAAAGAATTAATTTTCTCTCTAACATTATAACTTTTGATCATATTAAATGTAAGATATTTTACTCTAAAGCAATATATTATTATCATTGTGAATGTTATCTTTAAAAAGGTACACTAAAATTCAGTTTCCTTAAATATTATAATTCACATTGTATATTCTCTGTGAAAATTATATAAAAATTTAAATTTATTGAAAACATATCAACATTGTTAAACATTCTTTTATGTTTTGGAATATCTGCAAAATTTTGGGCTCAGTGTTTGGGGACTATGGTACACACATTAAAAGGAGACTCCCAATGAGTCCCAATGAGTACCAGTGAAACATGTGATTTGCTTTTTAACCAATCAAAATTGTCACCCACTAAATCTATCACATCATTCTATTAGAAACCTTGTCCCAGGATTTAATCCAATCTGTTTTATTGTTTCTTTGCCTTCCTGAACATAATTTCCATGAGAGAAGAGATTTGTCTGTTTTGCTCACTTCTATACTTTCTGCTTCTATAGCAATGTCCAGAATGTTGTTGGTGCTCAAAAAATCTTTGTCAAATGAATTATTTATTTACATATTATTTGCTTGTTTTGCTCTTCTATCTAAACTTAATAGACTTGGGCGCCTGGGTGGCTCAGTCGTTAAGCGTCTGCCTTCGGCTCAGGTCATGATCCCAGGGTCCTGGAATCGAGTCCCACATCGGGCTCCCGGCTCAGCAGGAAGCCTGCTTCTCCCTCTCCCACTCCCCCTGCTTGTGTTCCTGTTCTCGCTGTCTCTGTCATATAAATAAATAAAATCTTAAAAAAAAAAAATAAAAATAAAAAAAAATAAACTTAATAGACTTTTTAATGGAATACTCTATGAAAGCAGGGTAATTATTTGTCTTTTTCTCTTCTATGTCAATTATACCTAGAGTACTATTAAACACATAATAAATGATAATTAAAATTTATTCAATGAATAAATGTATTCAATAAATAATAATATATTTTTTAAAGATTTTATTTATTTATTTGATAGAGAGAGACACAGCGAGAGAGGGAACACAAGCAGGGGGAGTGGGAGAGGGAGAAGCAGGCTTCCCGCCGAGCAGGGAGCCCGATGTGGGACTCGATCCCACGACCCTGGGATCATGACCTGAGCCGAAGGCAGACGCTTAACGACTGAGCCACCCAGGCGCCCAATAAATAATAATATTTATACATCACTTTACAAATTACTATGTTATAATATTAAAATTTGCCAATATATTTACATAAAGGGTTATTTCACATAATCTGACCATACAGAGTTCATTTCTATCTGATTTATTTCTCGTGGTCAATAAAGTAAGTATTACTACTTTGGGAAAACTATAGACTACTAGAGCTTTAACGAATGGAAGAGCAGACTCGAGAGCAATTAATCTTAGAAAATGAAGATTTTTTTAAATGGAGAAAAACATAGTTACTTCCTTTTTCTTTGTAGTCTTGTGTATAATCTAGACTCATTTTCCATCATCATACCCCTGAAATGATTCTTGCATCTTTTCATGAAGCCATATTACATATAGGGTGTGACCTTAATTATATGTACCCAAATTTACTTCTGCTCCTCAGTTAATGATGTACCATAGTCATCCACTTTCTTAGTTTAAGGCCCTGAAATCATATTCAATTTGTCTTTTTCCCTTTTACCCCTCCCATCCATCCTATTGGTGAGTGCCGACAGCTCTGCCTCTAGGTTCAGCATCTCCTCTGTTACCACTTAGGACAAACCACCACTAACTTTCACATGGACACTTGTGTTATCTCCCTGACTAGTTGCCCTATTCCATACATTCTCATTCACAGTTCACTCAGCTGCTAAGCTTATGTTTTAAACATGTAATTAAAACCATATTACTTTATTTTTAAATATCAACCAATAGATTCCCACTCTTAAGCTGAAATTGTAGTCTTTCCGAAGTCTTCTGCTATGAGCTGTTTAACTTTTAAATCTGCAGTTGCTCCACTTTTATTCTCATGCAATTTGTTGTATCTACATTGGCTTTCATTCCATTCCTCCAACATGCCTAGCTCTTCCTCCGGCTCTTTGTATTTGTTCTTTCTCTGGCTCCAGCCCTTTGAGTGATGACTTCCTTCCTTTCATTCTCGTCTCAAATCTGATGTTACTCTTTAATAAGATCTTCATTTACTGTGCTATTTAGTGTTGCCAACTGTTGATCACACCCATCAATCACATGGTATCACCTAATTATACTTCTTCCTTTCATGATATTAGCACTGTCTAAAATCTTATTACTTATTTATTTACTTGTTTACTATCAAATTGTCCTGCTAGATTGTCAGCTCCATGAAAAAGATTGCTTTTTGTCCTGTTCACCTTGCTATTCCGAACATCTATGAACAGTATCTGGCACATATAACAATGAGTATTTGTCAAGTAAATTAACATATAAACTTAACCTAATGAATCCAAAGTACCTTCTTTAAAATGAAATCTCATAATGTCACTACCTGTTTAAAATCCTACAGTGGCTCCCTATTACTGGTAGAACCAGTAATCTGTTAATGTGTCTCATGTCAGTTTGATTCTTAGCCCAGTTAGAAGGACCTCGAAGGGAACAGGAATTTTTGTTCCCACAGGTAAATGTGTTTGATTAATACTTAAATAAACTTCACAAGGGTGGCAGCTGCTCTCTCTATAAAATGCTATGTATATAAAATATTATGTGCTGTGCTTTGTTGTATTCTAATCATTTTGCATGTATTAATCATTTAATTCTTGCAATTCCATGACATAATTATTTTTGTAATTTTTAAAGTTAAGCAAGCATTTATCTAGTACCTTTTTATTGTTGTCTTTTGGGTTAAAAACAAAATAGAAGAAAGAGGTCATGACTTCAAAAATTCTAAAACTTTAGCTGGAAATGTTATAAAATATACATATATCTATGTTCATCCTCTTACCACTCTAATTTATAACCAAGTATTGGATTTGATGTTATAGACTCAAAGGAATAAGTTTGCTTGGCATATACCTGGGTGGATATTTCTGTAATTGGGACAGTGCCAGACATCAAGTCTCTTAAGGCAGCAGGTGCTAAACCTAACTCAGGCACAGAAGAAGAAACCTGAGGCTGGCAAACAGGCTCCTGTTCAGTTTCTGTCATAGACTACTCAATTTAATTTTATTTCTTAAGGACCATGGATACAAATGTCCAGCATTTTAATTCTTAGGAATTGCTTAGATACAAAATTGGCTTCAGTTACATCAGTGTACTAAGACCTAAGCACCCAAGGCAACACCATATGGTAGGTAGGACATTCTCAGGTTTTTACAAGATGGTTAGAAATGTGATATGTGGAGAAGCAGGGTAGATAGAGCAACAGAACTTGTTTAGACATTATAGATAAAGGCATTTGAAGTATCAGTGACATATCAAATCTCTTTAAAGAAATCTTTGTAGGAAGCAGTGGAACTCTGTATGGCTATATTATCTACATCTTTCAATTTAGTGTACATATAAAAATGCATGGTTTGGAAATACACTAGTGTAAGAAATTGCATATTTAAAGATAAAGATGTAGTTTTAAAATATTAAATTTTAATACATTCATAATAATCTCCTAATTATCTTTTACATGGCCTTAAATTTCATGTTAGCAAAAGTTATAAATTTTTATTGAAATTCCTTGGCAAAATCAAGGGTAGATATACTCACATTGGTGTGGGTGCCTTATGTTTTCCTCAAATACTTGGATATTAAATCCTTTTGAAATCTGATTATATGTACAAAAACTGTCATGCGATTCTCCTAATTATATCGTGGCAGCCATCAATATTGACAAGAAAAATAAACTACATTAGACTTTAATAATATCTGCATCTGCAGTTATATTACTCACAAACACAATATCAAAAGACAAATATAATCTTGTCTTAAAACTAATTTGCAAAAACTAAATTAATACAAATAATTTAACAGTCTTACTTCTTTCCTTTCCTGTGAAATCATAATTATTTATTAAGTTAAATCGCTAATGCATGAATTAAAATAATTTAGTTTTAGAATGTTCCTGTTTAGGAGTTCATACATTCAAGACACAGTGAATATAAGGGATATTGTTATGAAGAAATATGAGTGGTCTTATATTGACTTACAAGTTAAAAGAAAGTTAGTCCAGATTCTATAAAAATCTATGTGGAATGAAAACAGACCAGAGTTTTAACAATGATCTTAAATGCATACTAGTTCAGAAAATAATGATTAATATAAACATGTGATAAATACATTCAGTAGTTGATATTGTTGATATTTGAAAGCTATCTGTAGAGGTCCCATGATATCTAAAGCGATAACAATTATTATAACAAAAAAGAGCACTAATGTGATATAATTAATTACTCTTTTCATTTAGACAGATTCCAAACAATGTGTTTAGTTGAATCAAAATAACCTCATATAATGGCTATTTGGCTATTTTCGTTTTTTTAGAACACATTGATTGCCATCTTCATGGTTTTAAATGTGGAACTTAAAGTTCTAATTATAAATAAAATGAAATAAAGAAGAAAACTTTGAATTATAAATCAGTGATATATGTATTATCGCAGAATTTTAGTTCACACTGTTTATGAATATATTTTATATTTGGAAAATACTTAAACAATGCTTAGATTTCATTGCTTAATCAACACATCTTACCATAAAGATTATTACATTGTTTTATTATGTCGACAGTGAAATTTTGTTTATAAGAAATCACATTTAATATTTTAATATATACAATAGGTCTTAAAATTATGAAAATTAGTATTATTTATTCTCACATAAATATAAATGTTAGAAACCTGAATATATTATTGGAAATTGCATTTTATTTATTATGCAAGCCTCTGTGATACAATACAAATATATATATTTGGTCTTTGTCTTTAATTCCTGATTCAGAGCTTCTAAAACCCTGACACAGAGTGATAGGGACGACAGGAACATCTTTTGTTATTCATAATCCCTTTTCAAAACCATACTTGTGTTTATGCTAACAAGGTGATTCTTAGACTTTTAGAGGGCCCCTAGATAGTTCAGGATAAGTGCTGGTCTGCAGAAAGACCAAGTCATGATTAGAGGGTTGGAACCTTTGGTCTCATCCCTGGCCACTAGGGAGTGCAGAGGCACTGGAGATTGAGTTCATCACCAATAGCCAATGATTTAATCAACCATGCCTATGTAATGAAATCTCATAAAAACCCTTAACTGATGAGCATTGGAGAAGTTTTGGTTTGGTGAATTCATTGAGATGCTGGGATGGTGATGTGCTTAGAGTGAGCATAAAAACTCCATGCCTGTTCCCCCCATGCCTTGTCCTACGCATCTCTTCCATTTGGCTCTTCCTGAGTTTTATCTTTTATAATAAACTAATAATAGTAAGGAAAGCACTTTCTTGAGTTCCGTGAATCATTCTAGCAAGTGATCAAGTGGATTTATAGCAATCAGTCAGAAGTACAGGAGGCCTGAGAGTTGTTACTGGTATCTGCAGTACAAAGGCAGTTTTGTGAGACTGAATCCTCAACCCCTGGGGTCTGCATTAACTCTGGATAGTTAGTGTCAGAATTCAGTTGAATTGTAGGACCTGTACTTGGTGTACAGAGAGTTGGAGAATTGGTTGATGTGAGGAAAACTCCACACATTTGTTGTGGATAAAAGCAGTTAATAGCGTCTCACACTAAATTCATGTAAATATTGTACGTTTATTGAGAATCAGATGTAAAAAATTGTTCTTGCTGCTCTTCAAAGGAAAAAAAAAAGGCCTTGGATTAAAAATTATCATTCAATCATATTTTTAGAAGATATACCAGAAGGCCAAAATCTAGTCCAAAAAGTCTTCATCTATATTACCAAAAGAAATGTTTAGTTTGTCCAGCCTTACATTCTAAAAAAAGTTAAGCTATACAGACACAATAATTGCAAAATTACTAAAACCATATCTCTTCTCCTTACCAATATAAATTGTTTCATACCTAGATCATTATATGACGGTTAGCTTCCAGGTCCATGATAGCTGTTTTTAAATCTCTTGAGAAAGATAGTATCTTATAAATATTAAAGAAATTCACTGAGTTAATTTTGTAAAGATACATATATAATAGAAAAATTTAGTCATTTTAACATCTTTGAAAGAGAATTTTAATCTTGTTTAGCTTAATTCAGTTGTATTATAATTTGAGAAATGGCATCCCCATGTAATCAGGTATGTTTTAAAAATAAGCTTAAAATGGCATTGATAGCATTTGACTATAATGATAGTTTTGTGAAAATAAAGTGAAGTATAAACAATAAAACAAAAAAATAAACATTTATTCAAAACCTCAAAAAAAGATTTCTTGAGTAAAGCAGTGTTTCAAATCAATGGGACAAAGATAAACTCTTTAATAAATGGTCTGGAAAATTGGCTAAATTTGGGAAAAAGGGTTTAATTTCCTCCTATATGTCCTATACAAAATTGAATTTTAAAAGAATTGAAGAGAAAAATATAACAGTCTAAACTATAAAAATACTCACAAAAAAATAAGTGCAAAAATCTTGAAAATTTTGGAGTGGAGAATGTTTTCTTAAGTAAGACGCAAGTTAGAATTCATAAAGAAAAAACTAATAGAGATAACTAGTAATTTTTAGCTTATATTCATCAAAGATGGTATAAGCAATGCTAATAATAGACAAATGAGAGGCTAGAACAAATATTTACAGTGGCTATTACTAACAAAAAGTAAGAATGCATGATATGAAAATTGCTTATAGTGCTATGCAGAAAACAGAATTAACCTAGTATGAAAATGTGTATAGGTGATATAAATGTGCAATTCTTAAAAAGCCTATAAATTCCAATAAAAATATAAAAGAATCCAAAATTTCACATATACTTATCAATGAAAACAGTAGAGACATAGCATCCCACCACTTAAATATGGGAACATTAGGAAAAAGAGAGAGAGAAAGGTAAAAAAGAATTAAAGAAAGAAAGAAAAAATTCATACTGCTCATTTTTTTTTTTGCTAAGAACTGGGGTTGGGATTCCCATAAGCTACTCTCCTAGTACAATCCGAGAGAATGAAAAGTTAGACATATGTATGAAAGCGCATTCCGTTCACCTCAGCAAATCTACTTTTAAAATCCATCTAATAGAAATACACATATGCAGAGATATGTGTAAAAGGATGTTTATTGCAACATTGTTTGTAATAAAGGAAAAAAAAAACACCCTAGCAATTCAATTAGAAAATGGTTAAAGAATTTATGACATATCCATGCTATAGAATATCACACTGCTTTAAATATAATTAATTGGACTTTCAAGTTGACACAGATGTTTCAGATCTGCTCTTAATTGAAAGAGCAAGTTGTCAAACCATATGCATTGTATGATCCTATTAGTATAAAATAGGAAATGGGTATATATGTATAAAAATGTACTTCGTGCACATAAAAAGAACTGGATAGATACACCAACTTTTATCCCTAGTTATGGAGTATAAATGGTAGGTGTGCAGGGAGGGTGCTGGCAAGAGAGGACATCCACATGCTAATACAATTCTTTATCTGAAAATTTAAAAAAATGCATGGTAGTTAGACAACCTTTATAAGAGAAAAATGAAAAGCACTTGCCCTCAATAATGTATTTAGTTGTTCTGTTAAAAACCTTAACAAAAAGCTGTCATATTTATCTCTTTTGAATATAAATGCCTTGGTATCCAATTTCCCAAAAAGGATGGCTCAATTTATTTGTCTTAATGACTCCAGGAAGATCTAGGTGAGTGAATTAAATAACTTCAATATCGCATTTGATGAATTATTACACCACTGTTTAAAAAAAACAAGTTGTAGAAAATGTGGTGCTAGTTTGGAATTCACTGGCTATGCAAATTTGTGACTTGTTTAATGTTTTCCTCCAACAAATATCCTCAGTCATCAACATGAGGGAAAAATGCTTCTTTATCAAATGTTTTTATTTCCGTCCAGTTTGTCATAATGCTTTCTCATGAAATGTTACCTAGTTGGAGCAACATGGTTGACATTTCTTTGCTAATAGGCCAATTTGCACCAGACATTTGTGTGAGTGGAATATCAGAATGACCAGCAAAATAATATCTAGTAATACTTGATATCAAGTGTGCACAAATGAACCGAAGCTAGAAAAACCTATATTCATGCTAAATATATATATTTTTTCTGTTAGTATATAGCGCCACCCAGTGTTAGTGAATTCTCTATGGAGCCCTCTACAAAGTAGGCTCTTGTGCCAAGGTGGAAAGGGACACAGTGACACTATGTGAGCTCCATAACTCTTCTCATTATGGAACTTTGTTGCTTGAAAAGAAAAAATCCAGGACAACTGTTACAGTTTTATTAATTCACTGTGTATTTCAAAGTACTTTAAGATACTCCAAAGAGATAATTCCAGAGGCCATTAGAGATTCAGGCATACTTTACACTTCTGCATATCTAAAATGATAACTTTTCTTTTGAATTAAATTACAGATGAAAATGAGTATGCATTTATAGAAAGAAGCAGTGGAAATTTTAGTTTTCTGTAGTGGCTTTTACCATAGGGATCTGATGTTGTAGAGAAATACTATTTGGCAATTAAGCAACACAATTAGAGCATAAATATTCATATTAAGGAAGATCTAAAAATAAAATAAGTAATAAAAAAGACATTTCTTCATTACTTAATTGATGAAGTGATAAGGAAAATGTAAAATTCCATCTAAGTCCCCAGAACTTATGTAGATTTGATGAAAGTAACTAAATCTAAGATAAATTACACTTTATTTCTCATTTTATTCTGTTTCTTGAGTGTTCGTCAAGGCTATACACCCCTTGTCTTACTGCCTTTAAAAATTGTGTCTAAAGGCTTCTCCTTTAGAGTGGTATTCAGTCACATCAAACTTGGAACTCCTATAACTCAGTTTTTCTCACTGAAATTGCTCTTACTCCACATTCTGTCTCTGGCACTAACATTGTTTTATTTTCCTCTGCTTGAAATATTTCAGTCAGCACTTAGCAAACATAACCTGTTGTTGTTGTTCCTTGCCAGTGTTGTCCTTGTTATTATGATCATCATATTTTACTCCTCTTTCTTATATTTCTCAGGTTTTTTCTCCTGGTATGTTGATTCCTTTTTGCTTTGTTTCTTGGTTTGCTCTTTTCATCTCTATGCCATCATCATGATTTAGACCCTTTTTATCTCATACTGTCATTACAATTTTCCATGACCTAATCTGTCCACTGCTCACATTTTCTTCTTTCAATCTAACCTGCATGGAACAAAATTAATATATTGAAAATTTTTCTCTTTGCCTTTCCAAATAGACTGCAACTCCTTAAATGTAAGAATTATGCCTTTCATTATATACTCTCAGTATTTGACACTGCATACTTATTTGACCTATGATATGTTGCCATGAAGCAACTAAACAGTAATGCAGAGCAGACTACTGATTGTGAGAGGAATTGTGTTACTTGGAAAGATTCATGGTTTACATTGTTTTGGTTTTGGAGAGCACTCCTTAGATGAAAACCCATGTCAACTTTTTTTTTCCTTCACCAAAGTTAGTCTAATAAATCTTTTTCTTATCCTGAGCAGAGCAGAAACAGAGTCACCAAGAGAAATACATTTCCAGGAACCTAGCTAGAAAGAAAAAGAGAGAAATATTATCTAGCAATTACCAAGATTAAGAAAGAAAATAATAATGACTATCTGTGATTAACGATGAAAGACTCAATGCAAAACATATGTCAAGGAAACCAAGGATACACAACAGGATCAAATGTAGAGAAAATGCAGACAAGTCAGAGTCCATAGCACACTCTTAGTTCAACTAGTTTAGATCTATCCCCTATTTCTGGATAAGGAGGAAACAGACGTTGTTATTAAAGTATATTTAATTATTATGATTCATTTTATCTATTTATAAAGTGAAATTAACATGTTTCAATAACTATATTTAAACGCTTTCCTTTTTAGTGAATATTTTTGTTGTCTTTATATATTCCTTGACTAAAGATCCTTTATAGCATACAGATATCTGGAAAACTGTTGCCTGATGTTTAGAAGTCTTTGATGTCTTGATGAGGACGGGAAACGTATACTTATGGGGAACATAAGTGAGCTCTCAGGAGATTTCTGGTCAAAATAACTTTGTGAATACTTCAAGCTTCCCCTTTTCTTCCAAACATGACAAAACTAAAATTTAAAAATACACACACACATATATATATTTCACAAATTGTTGCTAATCCCATGAGTATGCTGGTGTTAAGGACTCTAAGTAAGCAGAGACATCATATGTCACCTCCTATGGGGTAAACTATTGAATGGGAAAACGGCTATAGGACAAGAACCAGTCACTCAACATGAAAATGGGCGCTGGAATAAGACTCCTTATTTGTGCAAGAAAGGAAACTAAAAAAGCTATGTCCATTTCTAGGAGCTATATTTTGTGTGTGTGTGTGTATGTGTGTTTGTAAAGCTGCTTGAAAGAAGGAAGAAAGTGAACAAGTCATCCCATACCCTGTCTACCCATTAACTCAATAACTAGATCTAGAATAGCCCTGAGTCATTACAGTATGAAAGTTGGTATAATTCCTGATTCCAGAATGGGGTCTGGGAATCCAAATAGGGGCAAATGTAAAACCACTGGACAAAGATGGAAGAAGAGGTATGGGGGGGAGGGGGTGGTTTCCCAGGTGAGATTTGCGCAAATATTCCAAGTACGTGAGGAAAGCTAACACTAAAAAAAAAAAAAGAAAATTGATCAGCAAAATCAACAACAACAACAAATAGAAGCAATTAAATAAAATGCACACATTAGGGCAATTTCAAAATGACTTTAAAGTATGTTGAAGATACTAAAAGAGAAAATGGAAAAACATAACATACCTAAAATCATTACAAAATTATGAAACAAAGACAGACAGACTCATACAAGAACTGATGGATATTAAAATCAAATTATAGTTTGTGGGTATTAAAATGCAGTAACTTATATAAAAATAAAACTCCCTACAGCACCATAATCTTCAGACTGAACACAAAGAAAGATATATTGAATAGGAAGGTATACCAAGTAGTTCATCTGGAATGCAGCATAGAGTGATAAAGAAATTAAAAATTAGAAAGAGAAATTGAGAGTTATAGAGAATATACTTATGACTCAACCATAGCTAATATGAGAGCACAGTGGAGAAGCTTATCTAAAGTGAAAATGCCTAAGAATATTTCTGAATTGAGAATCATTTTAGCTTTCACATTGAAAGTACACACAGACTTCACACAGACTTCTAGAAAGGATAAATGCAGTTAATCCCAGACCACATAGTGATGCTGTAGAACATAGTAAAGAGAAAAATCTTTAAAGCTATCAGAGAGAGAAAAGAAAAATTGACTACAAAGTCATGATAAATAATTTGAAAACAAACTTCTCATCAACAAAAAAACAGATGCCAATGGCTTATTATATTCAAAGAACTGAGAGAAAACATACACAGACATAGATACGGGCACACATGATCATTTTTGAATGTGTCAACTGTTAGACTTCATATTTGATTTGGTTTCCTTAAAAAAAGAAAACATAAACAAAGAAAATAACATGTTAAAAAAAATAATCCTTACCTATAGCAATATATTACTGAGAAAATAAAATTCTAAAAATCCAATTATCCAGCTGTTAAATCTAGATCCTATTTATAGTTTAGAAATTTCTATTTAGAACCAGCATTATAACTTATTTTCTGTAGTTAAAAAAAATAATAGAGTAATCTATTTAAATTATAGTCACATAGGGAAATCTGTCATTAAGTTCCAGTTATTTATTGCTTTATAACAAAGCCACTCCAAATTTAGTGGCTTAAAATAACAATTTATTTTGTTCATAATTTAAGGCATATGAATTTGGAAGATGAGTAGTTGGATGATTTGTATCAGAATGTGGTGTCTGTCAGGGCTATTAAGGCTGAAAGTTCTACTTTCAAGACAACCTTTTGCTTACATATCAGATTCCTTGGAGCTCCTTGGATTTATTTTTTTATTTTTTTTACTTTATTATGTTAATCACCATACATTACATCATTAGTTTTTGATGTAGTGTTCCATGATTCATTGTTTGCGTATAACACCCAGTGTGGAGCTCCTTGGATTTGATCTCTCTCCTCTCATGTCATTTCATTCTCCAGGGCCTCTCCAAGTGTCTCGGTTTTTTTATAGCTTTATTAAAGAAGCCAATTAGCACATTCAACTTCCTGCCTGGTGTGTTCTGTGGGTATATCAGTTTGTTAAAAACAGTATCTATTCTCCATATTACTACAGACACCAGTTTCACTCAACTTTCCACAAGTACATAGTACAATCAATTTCGTCTAGGCTGAATACAGTTTTCTCACTGTCTTTCCAATCTTCCCTTGCAGGGTTCTTCTCATTGTCTTGTAATGAGAGCATCCTGCTTCTAGTTAGCAAGCTCCACATGAGCAATTAATAACAAACCACACTGAAATATAATTGTGTAAAAATTTCATTTTGCCCAAATTTTTATGGCAGAGATTTTGGAAGAGTTCATTTAAGTGGCTTATTTTTGGTCTATGTGGTGTTGGTTGAGATGGTTGGGGATGGAGGTTTCACTTTCAAGATGGCTTTCTTTACTCAAATGTCTGGCACCTTGATGATACCGATTTCTCCATTTCTCTGTCTCTGTACCACCTCCTCTCTCTCTACATGATAGCTCACCCTCCATGAGCCTGAACTTGAAATTTTTCACAACATGGTGGTGCCAGGGTAACTGCACTTCATAAAACTGAATGACTTCCAAGTGACAAGCTGTAGAAAACTTCAGGCTAGTTAATGTTGACCTATGGAATTGGCACAGTATCCTCTCTATTGTATTCTATTGGTCAATGCAGTTACCAGTCCTACCAAGTTAAAAGGGATTGAGAGATAGACCATCTTTTAATGAGATAGTGACAGTGTTGCATTACAGATAAGCATGTCTGATAGGAGGTAATGTGATCTTTCTTGGAAAATACAATCTGTCACAATTATCATTCTTTAATATAACTCAAACATGAAAATAATGAATAATTCAGGTAGACAATTGTCTTAGTCATTAGGGCTACTTTAACAAAATACCACACACTGGGTGGCTTATAAACAACAGAAATTTATTTCTCACAGTTCTGGAGCCTAGAAGTCTGAGGTTGGGGTGCCAGCATAAGAATTCTGGGGAAGCAGAAGCAGATGCCCCACTGAGCAGGAAACCAGATGTGGGACTCGATCCCAGGACCCTGAGATCATGATCTGAACAGATGGCAGACGCTTAACCAACTGAGCCACCCAGGTGCCCCATAAAGCACTATTATTTTCCTTGAATTATATAATTCCATTGAATTTAGAAAGAATTAGAGATGAGGCAATGTGGATACTTTAAAAGCAAAATTGATAATCCATTTCACATCATTATTGAAATAATAATTCTGTGAATGAGATTTTACATTATTATTGGAATAATTCATTAGGTTTACCCAATTTAAAAGGATAGCAGACAGCTTTCATAGTTGGAAGATGCTCTTTATGGAATAAATGGTTATCAACATTAAGATGCGGCATTAATGGTAGATAGAAGATTTCTTACACTTGGAGTTAAGTTTTCTACATGTTTGACCTTTTTCTTTCAATTTTATAATACACAAATATTATTTCAGCTTGTTTGGTTTCACTTTATCATTGATCATAGCCATAATATATCATCATATTGTGAAGTCACAGCAACCAATTAATATTATAGGGCTACTTTCTTATGTGCCCATTAAAATTTTGTTTCATATTCAGTGTTTTGTCGATGCAGTTATTTAATTATATTTCCACTTAAGATTTATTCATTTTATTTATTATATGCCATTATTGGAAAAAATCCACCTTATGAAATGTAAAAGTAAGCAAACAATCATTAAAAATCCTCTAAAATCTCAGTTGAGGGGCGCCTGGATGGCTCAGATGGTTAAACGTCTGCCTTCGGCTCAGGTCATGATCTCAGGGTCCTGGGATCGAGTCCCGCATCGGGCTCCCTGCTCCTTGGGAGCCTGCTTCTCCCTCTGCCTCTCTCTCTCTCTCTCTCTGTCTCTCATGAATAAATAAATAAAATCTTTAAAAAAAAATAAAATAAAATAAAATCTCAGTTGAAATGGTTCTAATAAAATGGATAAAAACAAGTATATTCAATTTAATTTTCTAGGCACTGCTGTGTTCCAGGTAACTCACCAAGGGAATGTGGTGATTTAATTGTCTGGATGGCACAGCAAGAGATCCTCTGAAGTTAAATTGAAGTTGGCTCTGTAATATCTTGCTTCTGTTTCAGAAAAATACACACTTTCTTTGGATGCTCAGCATGATATCCAGTAAGCATAGATGTGAGAGGCTAACAAAGAAGAAATGCTGTTATTTATTATTCACTACTCTCCTGGGGACCCTTGACACTTGGAATTAACATACTTCCATAGAAATATTTAACTGTCATTGGTTCATTCCAGGTAAAACCAAATCAGACAACATACATGTCAAGAAAAACACCATTAAAAGCTTGAATTTTTATCAATTTAAACCCTTTTTTGTTGTTTAATGGCTAAACAAAGGCTTTATGAATAATTCCAATGTTCATCGAAAAGATATTAGAATTTATCTCCCCAAATCTGTACAATCAATTCTCAGATTTCCATAGGCACATTATTCACCTTATCAAAATATCTTTAGTAAAACAAATGTTCTTGATTGCAACTTGTTTGCTTTGTTAACACTTTTTCACTCTTTATTTACCAATACTTTGAAAAGATTCTAAGACCAAGAAGAAAGGAAAACACCTGCTTAACCCCATGATCTGCAAAAGATGTGAGGAAATCAGTGTTCTATGGGTATGAGCTTAAAAGAGTAAGAGAGCATTTTTTGGTCCTCCCAGGCAGATTCTGTACCCATCTTTTTTTTCTGGAAGGGGGGGGTCTGTGATCATATATAGCATTTTAATTTTCATTCTCATTACTGAAAAGAAAATATATTTTTATGTTGGCTGCTGTACTAGTTTTTTCTTGTGATATACCAAATTACCACAAATTTAGGGGATTAAAACAATACCCTAATTATCAAGGGTCAGGAGTCCAGGCAAAGCTTAGCTGTGTTAAAGAGAAACCAGAGCTGGATAGTAGTTAAAGCAATAAAAACAGATTCTACTCAGGACTATTGAATAGGGGAAAAGATAACTCATGGTAGAACTGGATTCAATTCCAAATGCAGCATGAACAAGTGGGGATTTATACCAAGGAGCAGGTGGAGGTCAGTGGATGGAAAATTACTAAGAGGTAACATCAAGGGTAAGGAGAAATTCTGGCTAAACCAACTTGACATGATTCTTATTGCAGGCAGGCTAAGTGATCAGATACTAAGGGTCAGGGGATAAAAAATTTGATCAGATATTGAAGGTGATCAGATATCAAGAGTAAAGAATCTTGCTGGGATGCCTGGATGGCTCAGTTGGTTAAGCATCTGATTCTTGATTTTGGCTCAGGTCATGATCTCAGGATCTTGAGATCAAACCCTGCAACAGGCTCTGTGCTGCTTAATATTCTCTCTCTCCCTGTCCCTCTGCCCCTCCAACCCCTGCCCCCCCACCCCACACACCCCCCCCCCTCCTCAAAAAAAAAAAAAAAAAAAAAGAATGAGGAATCTTGCTAAACTGACGTAGCAGGACTTCTGCTGAAATTAAGCTATGCAAAAATGGACATGGAAGTCTAGTGGTCAAGGCCTAGTTGAGAAGAGGGTTGAGAAGAATCTGACTAAAGTTTGCCCAAGGAGGGCATCTTGTCAGCAGGTTCCTCTGCTTATAGTTTTATTTTGAGGCTGCCATAAAGGTTTCAGCCAGACTGAATTTTCATCAGAGTTTCCATTAGGGGAAAAAAAAAAAATCATTTCCAAACTCCCTCAGATTACTGGTAGAATTTATTTCCTTGTGGCTATCGAACTCATGGTGGCTCACTTGTTTGAGGCCAGGAAGAGAGTGAGTCTCTGACTTCAAGGAAGACACTAGTCCTTCTTTTAAGGGCTTTAACCTGATTAAGTCAGGACCAGTCAGGATAATGTCTCTTTTGAGAAACTCAAAATCAAGTGATTTGAGACCTTAATTGTATCTGCAAAATTCCTTCATCTTTGCCATATTCTTTTGGCTGGCAGCAAGTCATGACAGCTGTGATCCCACTCAAGAGGAAGGGGTTATACAGTCATTGGAGATTGGGGGTTACTGTAGGCTGTGTCCACTATAGTTATTTTAGGAGAAACTGCATCATAGGCAGAAGGAATCCTGACTATGAATGTTCATAAGAGTCATTTTCTTCTATGGAAAACCTGTAAGTTTTAGTACTATCAAAAATTGTAATGATAAGGTAAGGAAATAGTCATGATGGGCAATATGATACACGTTCATCTTTGCTTATAATTACACATTTAACAAATATGTGTAGGTATAATTAATGAATAAGGGGCATTAACTATGTTTTTGCCTGATTTTTTTAGTAATAAGAATACTAATGATAATACTTTCTACATCAGAACATAGATTTCAAAATAGCAGCATTGATCACAATGACATCAATAAAAATCAAGAAATTTAGTTCCATTACCTCACCCATTATTATGGAATATGGCAAATGTGAAGCAGCCTAGCTTTTCTTTTCTCCCACTACTTCCCACCACCCACATTTACTATACTCCAACTGATCTCCTCCTTCATTTGTGTCCCTTGTTTGGCGATTTCTCTATTTTACGGACAGTATTGCATCCACACAGAATGCTATATTATTCTGTCCATTTGTCCAAACCCTACCTCTTCTTCAAGGCCAACTTTTAAAGCAAGTTACCATAGGATACCATTTTTGGAGAACCTCCTGCCAATAGAAATGTCTCCCTTTTCTGAAGTCTCATTATTCTCTTTTAGAGTATCACCTTAATGCTTACAACTTTACTTTTTTAAAAAGTTTTATTTATTTATTTGTCAGAGAGGGAGAGAGAGGACACGGACAGGTCAGCAGGCAGAGGGAGAAGCAGGCAGAGGGAGAAGCAAGCTCCCCACTGAGCAAGGAGCTCCATCCAGAGCTTGATCCCAGCACCCTGGATCATGACCTGAGCCAAAGGCAGATGCTTAACCAACTGAGCCACCGAGGCGCCCCCAACTTTACTTTTAATAGAGTTGTTTGCATTTGCATGAGAGAATGTAACATGTTTCATAGCATTCCTGAGACTTATTAAGCACTCAATGACTTACAAATTTATAAGTATATATATAAAAGATATATATATATATATATATATATACATTTTTATGGCATCTATCACATTGCCTTATACAACCCTAAGTTAAGGGATAAAAAATGCTTGTTTTTTAATATTTAATAGTAATGCACAGTAATGCACAATATTTTAAATTAGGACACTTTATTAATATGTAAATGTATTCTAAAATAAATTTTGTAATAAGGTGAACATGAACAAATTATATTACTAGCTGTTCTTCAAAATAATAGAGTAAAAGGTATAATGTAATTTTGGATGTTAATCATAGGCAAGTCAATAATATTTTCTCCCATTTCTGGCTCACACTGATTTATCATTGCTCCTTTATAGTCTGTAATAACATTCAAATTTAATTATTTTATTTTCTTTAAATTTAACTTGGGCTTTTTTTGAAATATGTTTAAGGTACCTTTTCCTATTGTCTTCCTGACAGTATGTGTGTATGAAGAGTATGATGACTCCAATCAAGGAATTTTGTATATGTGTCTTCATATTAGGTTTTGCTCAATATTTGTACATTTATTTTTTATTTTTATTAAATTTTTCTTTTATACTTTTAATGAGAGGATTGCCTTTTGATATTTTAGGCTGTTATAATATGGTACTTTTTTCATCATTATCTCCTGGATATTTGTTTTTTTTCAAAGCCCCAAATTCAGTAGGTAAAAAAAAAAAAAAATATATATATATATGGCAATCCTCTGTGTGTATGTGTGTAAAATCTATTTTGACCTTTCTCACTTTCATATCAGCAAATAGAACTTCCAGGCATATATTCACATTCCAAGTGGCAAAGTTTACTTCCCTTATCTTCCATTAGACCTTTCCCAAGCCATATGATATTAACCTCAATAGCACTTTAAAATAGCCACTTTTAGATGATTTCGCTCTGCTGATATTTTTTGCCCATTTGACTTTTATATTACTCTTCCCAAAAGCACAGATTTCAGATTTCTGTCTATAACTTGCCACCTAAAGGAATTTTCTACTGTTATTTCTATTGTTGCTGTTCTTACGTATCACTCCAAAAGGAGGAAAGTGACAGATATTTTTTTTTCTGCCAACCCAGTGTTTACTCTCATTCAACTAGTTTTTTTTCTAACACTAATATTTTTACCCAAATGTGCCTTTGAATAAAAAATTATTTACCCCTTTTTAAATTCACTTTTCCTGGTTCACATTTATCCCATTCCTCTTAACCTTTAACTTTCATTCATTATATAATTCTCATATCTCCCAGTACTTTCTCATAATTTAACATACTTTTGCAGATCTCCATACATCATTCCAGTTGTTTTCTTTGTTGTTTGATTATCTTTGCCTCTTATTCTCAGTTTCCTCTTATTCTCGTATTTTCTTTTGCTCATATCAAATCTGGAAGAGACAGCCAACTATAAAATACCAAGATGTCAGTTTGCTTCATCAGGCAACATCTGCCAAGTTTCCTTATATCTAAAAAATTGCTGGGCGCCTGGGTGGCTCAGTTGGTTAAGCGACTGCCTTCGGCTCAGGTCATGATCCTGGAGTCCCTGGATCAGGTCCCGCATCGGGCTCCCTGCTCAGAGCTTTCTCTTCCTCTGACCCTCCCCCAGGGAGCAGGGAGCTTGCTTCTCCCTCTGACCCCCCCCCATGTGCTCTCTCTCTCTCATTCTGTCTCAAATAAATAAATAAAATCTTTAAAAAAAAAATTGCTAACAATTTTTCTTTGCATATATGGCATTCATTTTGTGTTCAAAATACAGTCTTCTCTGGGGAAGACCATTCCGTTGGGATCCTTATTATAGTAAACCCTGAGATACCATATTTCTGTAGTGCAGTAACACAATCATGCCGTGATAAATATTTTTTTCTCATGGGACTAGGGGCTTATTCATAATAAAACTTTGTTTTTTAAAGCAAGTCTGGATTCAGAATACTAATAATTAAATCCACACTGTAATGAATAATATAAGGTATTAATTATAAAGTAATCTCACGTAAAAACACTTCTTTTAAAAAAATACTGTCACAGTTGTCCAGACTTGAAAGTAAATGCAGGATGATCATCAAATCTACGTTCATCATAGGCAAAGTCCTTTGAATTCATGAGAAAGTTATGTAATATAAATATTCATTCAATTATTTGCTGATTTAATAGAAATCCCCTACTCTCATGTAGCTATCATTTTTCCACAGATGATGAAAATAAACAAATAAAAAAGTGACTAAATAAATATGTGAAAGTGTAGGGAGCTAAATGGTCATAAGAAATATGGAGAAATATAAAGAAAGGGAGAGGGTGTGATGTTTCAACAACGAGGATCAGGTATATAGTACTTTACACTTTTAAATAGGTTGTTCACTGAGAATGTGAAACTTTAGCAAAGACTTAGAGCAAATGTGGGGGAATGCATGAGGATATTTTTGGATACCATGTCCGAAGCAGAGGAATAAACAAGTAAAAGAGACCTACAGTGGGATTAGGTGTTCAACAAACTGCAAGGAGGCCAGTGTGTGGACAGCAGAATGAACAAGGGAGAGTAAGTAGGAGATGAGATCAGATGGATAATGCTGGCCTGATAAGCTAAGTCCTTGTACATTGTTATAAGTACTTTAGGCTTAACTGTAAGTGAAACTTGAAGTCATTGCAGGTTTCAGTAGGGAAAAGACATCATTTAACTTCATTTATTTCAGAATTTTTGTTGTAGAAGGCGATATACTATAGAAAACTATGCAAAACACGAACAATGAGAAATACATGACATGCAATTGATCTATTGTACTGCAAACATCTATGTAAACAGACTTTTGCCAGATTCCCCAGAGCCAATGACTGCCTTTTGAATTAAAATTTCCTTCTTGCACTTTGAGTAATTATTATCTTGACTTTTATGGTAATCATCTCCTTGCTTTATAGGTATACTAAATAGGTGCATGTCTCTAAGGATTATAATGAACTTGTTTTGAAATTTGTGTAAGTGGGAATGAAACACTCTTTATTGTTTTATGCCAATTTCTTTAACTCAGCATTTTAAAGAAATTCTCCCATCTCATGTAGAAATACATAGATGTAATTAGTTCATTTACATTGCTCTATAAATTAGATTTCATAATTATTTTTTCTACTTTTGATAGATATTTTTAAGTCTTCCAGTTTGGGAATATTATGAACAATGTTGCTATCAGCAATTACACATATGTATCTTGGATTACATAGCACATATTTTTACTAGCTAATACCTAGGGGTGGAATTGAGGATCCACAGGGTATGTAGTTTTACCTTTACGGTTATCGACCAACTATTTTACAAAGTGATTTTTAATTACATTCTCACATTTATCTGGCATGTCTTTTGCAAAATTTTCTTCCAATGTGCCTTGTCTTCTCAAGAAGACTTTTTATTATATATATATATATATATCTCATATATATTATTATATGATATATATATAATATATATAATATATATATTATAGTGTTTCTAATATTTTGTTGAGGATTTTTACATCTATGTTCATCAGAAATACTGGTTTGTAGTTTTCTTTTCTTAAAATGTCTGTGCCTGGTTTTGGTAACACAGTGACACTGCCTCATAGAATAAATTAGAAAGTATTCCCTTTGTTTCTATCCTCAGAAAGAGATGTAGAGAATTGCTATAATTTCTCCCTTAAATGTTTGGTAAAATATTCATCAGTAATCAGTCTGGGCCTTGTGTTTTCTGTTTTGGAAGTTTTAAAATAATTGATTTAATTTATTTAATAGGTATACGTTTATTCAGTGTGTCTATTTCTTCTTGTGTGAGTTTTGACAAATTGTGTCTTTCAAAGAATTCTAAGTTAACAAATTTGTGGGTATAGAGTTGTTCATTTTATTATTATTATTCTTTTAATATTTATGATCTGTAGTTATAGCCCCTCTTCCATTTATGAATTTAATAAGTTGTATCCTATCTCTTTTTTCTTAGTCTGGCTAGAGGCTTGCTGGTTTTGTTGATCTTTCAAAAAAAAAAAAAAAAAAAAGAATGGCTTTTTTTTTATTCATTTTTTTTTCTATTAGATCCCTCCTTGGAATTTAATTGATTTCTGCTCCAATTCTTTTTTATTTATTTTTTCCTCTTTTCTTTTGCTTGCTTTGGATTTGTTGGTTTTTCCTAGTTTCATTTTATGGGAACTTAAAGTATTGATTTTAGATCTTATTGGTTTCCTTTTTCTTTTTTAGAAGGGGGAGAGGGCAGAGGGAGAAGGAGAGAGAGAGAGAGAATCTTAAGCAGGCTCCCCACCCAGGGCTGAGCTGAAATCAAGAGTTAGATACTTAACCGACTGAGCCACCCAGGCACCCTGATCTGTCTTGTTTTCTAATAATGAATTCAATGCTATAAATTTCCCTCTAAGCACTATTTTCATTGTATCCTACAAATTTTGATAAGCTGTGTTTTCTTTTGTTTTAGTTCAAAATATTTTTGAATTTCTATTGAGATTACTTCTTTGCTGTATTATGTATTTATTTAAGATTTTTATTAATTTTTAAAATTTTAATTCTAGGGGCACCTGGGTGGCTCAGATGGTTAAGTGTCTGCCTTCAGCTCAGGTCATGATCCCAGGGTCCTGGGATCGAGTCCCGCATCGGGCTCCCCAGTCCGCGGGAAACCTGCTTCTCCCTCTCCCACTCCCTCTGCTTGTGTTCCCTCTTTTGCTGTGTCTCTCTCTGTCAGATAAATAAATAAAATCTTTAAAAATAAATAAATAAATAAATTTGATTCTAAAATAGCTCAACATACAGTGTTATATTTTTTTTCAGGTGTAAAATAGAGTGATTCAACACATCTATACATTACTCAGTGCTCATCATGATAAGTGTACTCTTAATCTGCATCACCTATTTCACCCATTCACCCACCCACCTCCCCTCTGGTAACTATCACTTTGTTCTCTATGGTTAAGAATATGTTTCTTGCTTTTTCTCACTCTCTTTTTTCCTTCTCTTTGTTCTGTTTCTTAAATTCCACATATGACTAATATCGTATGGTATTTGTCTTTCTCTGACTGACATATTTTACTTATTTCATTGTACTCTCTAACTTCATCCATGTTGTTGCAAATGGCAAGATTTCATTCCTTTTTATGGTTGAATAATATTCCATTGTATACATATAACACATTTTCTTTATCCATTCATCTATTGATGGACAAGGACTGTTTCCATAATTTGGCTATTGTAATAATGCTGCTATAAACACAGGGGTGCAGGTATCCCTTTGAATTAGTGTTTTTGTATTTTTTGGATAAATACCCAATAGTGTGATTGCTGGATCCTAGGGTAGTTATATTTTTAATTTTTTAAAATATTTTATTTATTTATTTGAGAGAGACAGAGAGAGAGTGTGTGCAAGCACAAGAGAGGGAGGGGCAGAGGGAGAAGCAGACTCCCTACTGAGCAGGGAGCAGGGCTCAATCCCAGGACCCCAGGATCATGACCTGAGCCAAAGGCAGATGCTTAACTGACTGAGCCTCCGAGGCACCCCTCTATTTTTAACTTTTTGAGGAAACTCCATACTTTTTTCTACAGTGGGTGCACCAGTTTGTATTCCCACCAACTGTACAAGTCAGTTCCTTTTTCTCCACACCCTCCCCAACACTTGCTGTTTCTTGTGTTTTTGATTTTAGCCACTCTGGCAGGTGTGAGGTGATATCTCATTGTAGTTTTGATTTGCATTTCCCTCATGATCAGTGATGTTAAGCATCTTTTCATGTGTTTGTTGGCCATCTGATGTCTTTTTTGGAGAAATGTCTATTTGTGTCTTCTGACCATTTTTTAATTGGATTTTTTTGGGTTTTTTTGGGTATTGAGTGTTATAAGTTCTTTATATATTTTGGATACTAACCCTTTATTGGATATGTCATTGGCAAATATCTTCTTCCATTTAGTAGGTTGCCTTTCAGTTTTGATGACTGTTTCCCTTGCTGTGCAGAAGCTTTTTATTTTGATGTAGTCCCAATAGTTCATTTTTGCTTTTATTTCCCTTGCCTCAGGAGATAAACCTAGAAAAATGTTGCTACAGTTGATGTCAAAGAGGTTATTGCCTGTGTTCCCTTCTAGGATTTTTATGGTTTCAGGTCTTTAATCTACTTTAAGTGTATTTTTGCATGTGGTGTAAAAAGGTGGTCCAGTTCCATTCTTTTGCATGTTGCTGTCCAGTTTTTCTAACACCATTTGTTGACGAGTCTCTTTTTCTCATTGTATATTCTTTCCTCCTTTTGTCAAAAATTAATTGACCATATAATTGTGGATTTATTTTAGGATTTTCTATTTTTTTCTATTGATCTATGTGTCTATTTTTGTGCCAGTACCAAGCTGTTCTGATCGCTTCAGTTTTGTAATGTAACTTGGATTCTGGAATTGTGATACTTTATTTTGTTTTTCTTTATCAAGATTGTTTTGGCTATTTGGGGTCTTTTGTGTTTACATAAAATTTTTAGGATTGTTTATTCTAGTCCTATGAAAAATGCTGTTGGTATTTTGATAGGGAATGCATTAAATGAATAGATTGCTTTGGGTAGTATAGACATTTTAACAATATTTGTTCTTCCAACACATGAGCACGGAATGTCTTTCAATTATTTTGTGTCAACTTCAATTTCTTTTATCAATGTTTTATAGTTTTCAGAGCACAGGTCATTCACCTCTTTAAGTTTGTTCCTATGTATTTCATTGTTTTGGGTGCATTTTTAAATGGGGTTGTTTTCTTAATTTCCCTTTCTGCTGCTTCATTATTAGTGTATAGAAATGCAACAGATTCCTGTACATTGATTTTTATATCCTGTGACTTTACTGAATTCATTTATCAGTTCTAGTATTTTTTTGGTGGAGCCTTTAGTGTTTTCTATATATAGTAGCATGTCATATTGACTGCTGTATTATTTAGAAGAGTGCTGTTTAATCTTTAAATATTTGGGGATTTTTCAGTTATCTTTCTGAAATTGATGTAATTCCTTTGTGATCTGAGAGTAGATGTATGATTTTTATTTTTAAAAATTATCTAAGATATGTTTTAGGTTATTACTGATTTTTGTTTGCTGAGTCTGTCCATTTCTGGGAGAAGGTTGTTGAAATCACCAACAGTGACAGTGGATTCATCTATTTCTCCTTGCAGTTCTATCAGTTTTTACCTTACATAGGTAAGGTACATACATATCATACCTTACAAAGTTTAGACATTTTTTTAGACACATACACTTCAAATATTCTTATGTCTTCTTGGATTATTCACTTCTTTATTATTACATAATTTCCTTCTTTATTGCTGATAACTTATCTTGCTTTGAAGTCTGCTCTGTCTGAAGAGCTACTCCTACTCTTTTTTTTAATTAATTAATTTATTTATTTTAATTCTTATGTTAATGCCCATACATTACATCATTAGTTTTAGATGAAGTGTTCCATGATTCATTGTTTGTGCACAACACCCAGTGCTCCATGCAGAATGTGCCCTCCTCAATACCCACCACCAGGCTAACCCATTCTCCCACCCCCCTCCCCTCTAGAACCCTCAGTTTGTTTTTCAGAGTCCATTCTCTCTCATGGTTCGTCTACCCCTCCGATTCCCCCCCTTCATTCTTCCCCTCCCGCTACCTTCTTTTTTTTTTTCTTAACATGTATTGCATTATTTGTTTCAGAGGTACAGATCTGAGATTCAACAGTCTTGCACAATTCACAGCGCTTACCAGAGCACATACCCTCCCCAGTGTCTATCACCCAGTCACCCCATCCCTCCCACCCCACCCCCCACTCCAACAACACTCAGTTTGTTTCCTGCAATTAAGAATTCCTCATATCAGTGAGATCATGGCCAGATGGCTTCCCAGGGGAATTCTACCAAACATTTCAAGAAGAATTAATACCTATTCTTCTGAAACTGTTCCAAAAAATAGAAACGGAAGGAAAACTTCCAAACTCATTTTATGAGGCCAGCATTACCTTGATCCCAAAACCAGACAAAGACCCCATCAAAAAGGAGAATTACAGACCAATATCCCTGATGAACATGGATGCAAAAATTCTCACCAAAATGCTAGCCAATAGGATCCAACAGTACATTAAAAGGATTATTCACCATGACCAAGTGGGATTTATTCTTGGGCTGCAAGGTTGGTTCAACATCCACAAATCAATCAATGTGATACAATACATTAACAAAAGAAAGAACAAGAATCATATGATCCTCTCAATAGATGCAGAAAAAGCTTTTGACAAAGTACAGCATCCTTTCTTGATCAAAACTCTTCAGAGTATAGGGATAGAGGGTACATACCTCAATATCATAAAAGCCATCTATGAAAAACCTACAGCGAATATTATTCTCAATGGGGAAAAACTGAGAGCTTTCCCCCTAAGGTCAGGAACACGGCAGGGATGTCCACTATCACCACTGCTATTCAACATAGTATTGGAAGTCCTAGCCACAGCAATCAGACAACAAAAAGAAATCAAAGGCATCCAAATCGGCAAAGAAGAAGTCAAACTCTCACTCTTTGCAGATGATATGATACTTTATGTGGAAAACCCAAAAGACTCCACCCCAAAACTGCTAGAACTCATACAGGAATTCAGTCAAGTGGCAGGATATAAAATCAATGCACAGAAGTCAGTGGCATTCCTATACACCAACAACAAGACAGAAGAAAGAGAAATTAAGGAGGCGATCCCATTTACAATTGCACCCAAAACCATAAGATACCTAGGCATAAATCTAACCAAAGAGACAAAGGATCTGTACTCAGAAAACTATAAAATACTCATGAAAGAAATTGAGGAAGACACAAAGAAATGGAAAAATGTTCCATGCTCATGGATTGGAAGAACAAATATTGTGAAGATGTCAATGCTACCTAGAGCAATCTACACAGTCAATGCAATCCCCATCAAAATACCATCCACTTTTTTCAAAGAAATGGAACAAATAATCCTAAAATTTGTATGGAACCAGAAAAGACCCTGCATAGCCAGAGGAATATTGAAAAAGAAAAGCAAAGCCGGCGGCATCACAATTCCGGACTTCAAGCTCTATTACAAAGCTGTCATCATCAAGACAGCATGGTACTGGCAAAAAAACAGACACATAGATCAATGGAACAGAATAGAGAGCCCAGAAATGGACCCTCAACTCTATGGCCAACTAATCTTCGACAAAGCAGGAAAGAATGTCCAATGGAACAAAGACAGTCTCTTCAACAAATGGTGTTGGGAAAATTGGATAGCCACGTGCAGAAGAATGAAACTGGATCATTTCCTTACACCACACACAAAAATAGACTCCAAATGGTTGAAAGACCTCAATGTGAGACAGGAGTCCATCAAAGTCCTAAAGGAGAACACAGGCAGCAACCTCTTTGACCTCAGCCACAGCAACTTCTTCCTAGAAACATCGCCAAAGGCAAGGGAAGCAAGGGCAAAAATGAACTACTGGGACTTCATCAAGATAAAAAGCTTTTGCAAAGCAAAGGAAACAGTCAACAAAACCAAAAGACAACCGACAGAATGGGAGAAGATATTTGCAAATGACATATCAGATAAAGGCTAGTATCCAACATCTATAAAGAACTCATCAAACTCAACACCCAAAGAACAAAGAATCCAATCAAGAAATGGGCAGAAGACATGAACAGACATTTTTCCAAAGAAGACATCCAAATGGCCAACAGACACATGAAAAAGTCCTCAATATCGCTCGACATCAGGGAAATCTAAATCAAAACCTCAATGAGATACCACCTCACACCAGTCAGAATGGCTAAAATTAACAAGTCAGGAAACGACAGATGTTGGTGGGGATGCGGAGAAAGGGGAACCCTCCTACACTGTTGGTGGGAATGCAAGCTGGTGCAGCCACTCTGGAAAACTGTATGGAGGTTCCTCAAAAAGTTGAAAATAGAGCTACCATAAGATCCAGGAATTGCACTACTGGGTATTTACCCCAAAGATACAAAAGTAGGGATCCGAAGGGGTACGTGCACCCCAATGTTTATAGCAGCAATGTCCACAATAGCCAAACTGTGGAAAGAGCCAAGATGTCCATCGACAGATGACTGGATATAGAAGATGTGGTATATATATACAATGGAATATTATGCAGCCATCAAAAGGAATGAGATCTTGCCATTTGCAACAACGTGGATGGAACTGGAGGGTATTATGTTGAGTGAAATAAGTCAAACAGAGAAAGACATGTATCATACTCCTACTCTCTTTTGACTAGTGTTAACATAGTATATTTTTTGTCCATCCATTTACTTTTGATCCAGATGGTCCATATATTTAAAGTGAGTTTTTTGGAGACAACATATACTTTAGTCTTTTTTTTTTTCATCCACTCTGATAAACTCTGCTGTTTAATTGGTGTGTTTAGATTGTTGACATCCAAAGTGATTATTGATACATCTACCATATCCATTGCTCTTTTCTATTTGTTTTTGTTTCTTTTTATGTGTTCCATGTTTTTGTCATGGTATTAAATGAGCATCTTATGTAATTCCATTTTCTTTCCTTTCTTAGCATACCAGTTATACTTCCTTTTTTATTTTTTTTAATTGACCTAGAATTTGCACTATATCTGTACAACTAATTCAAGTCCACTTTCAAATAACACTGTACCAATTCACAGGTAGTGTAATTTATAACAAAATAATCTTAATTCCTCCCTCTTATCTCTCATATCATTGCTGTCATTCATCTTACATATATATATGTGTATATAACCAAATATACATACATAAGATATATGCATAAGCATACCTAGTCAAGTACGTTATTAATATTACTTTGAGCAAACTCCTATCTCTTAGCTCAATAAAAAATAAGAAAAATAAAACTTTTTATTTTACCTTTGCTTATTCCTTCTTTGATACTTTCTTACTGTATGTAGATCCAAGTTTCTGACCTATATTATTCCCTTCTATCTTACTGAAAATGAATTCCTTCAATTTTTGTCTGAGAATCTCTCTCTTTTTTTTTTTTTTTCTCTTTTACTTTTGAAGGATAACTTCTCAGGTAAAATTTCTAGATTTGTGGGGGTTCATTTTTGTTTTATTTTGTTTTGCTCTCAACACTTTAGATATTTCATTCCAATCTCTTCTTGTTTGCATGATATCTGAAACATCAGATGAATTCTTATCTTTATTCCTCCATAAATAATATTGATTTTTTTTCAGCCCCTTACCTTCTTTCAGGATTTTTTTCTTTATCTTTGATTTTCTGTAGTTTGAAGATGATGTGCTTAGCTATAGTTTCTTTTGTTTTGGTTTGGTTTGGTTTTTTTGTGAGGGAGCATTTTTCCTACTTAGTGATCTCTGGGCTTCCTGAATCTGTGGTTTGGTGTCTGATATTAATTTGGGAGAAATGTTCAGTAATTATTATTTCAAATATTTCTTTTGTTCTTTTGCCCTTTCTTCTTCTAGTATTTCCATTATGTGTATGTTATACCTTTTGTAGTTGTCCCACAGTTTTTGAATTTTCTTTTCTGTGTTCTTCAGTCTATTTGTTTTCTGTTTTTCACAGTTATTATTGACATATCCTCTAGCTCAGAGATTCTTTCCTCAATTGTGTCCAGACTACTAATAAGCCCATCAAAGGCCTATTTCAGGGGCGCCTGGGTGGCTCAGTCATTAAGCATCTGCCTCTGGCTTGGGTCGTGATCCCAGGGTTCTGAGATCGAGCCCTGCATCGGGCTCCCTGCTTGGCAGGAAGTCTCCTACTCCCCCTGCTTGTGTTCCCTCTTTCCCTGTCTCTCTCTCTCTGTCAAATAAATAGATAAAATCTTTTAAAAAAAGGCCTATTTCATTTCTGTTATAGTGTTTTTGTTTTTGTTTTAAAATTTCTAGCACTTCTCTTGGTTCTTTCTAGGATTTCCATCTCTCTGCTTACATTGCTCATCTGTTCTTGTATGCTATCTACTTTATCCATCAGAGCCCTTAGCATATTAATCATAGTTGTTTCAACTTCTTGGTCTGTTAATTCCAACATCCCTACCATGACTGATTATGACCCTTGTTCTGTGCCCTTAAGTTGTGGTGCTTTTTGTTTGTTTGTTTTTGCTTTTTGTTATGCATTGTGATTTTTTCTTGATATCTGGACATGATGTCCTGGGTGAAAGTAACAGTTATAAGTAGGTCTTTATTAATGTGACAGTGAGCAGTGGGGGAGAAGAATCATTCTATAGTCCTATGATTAGGTCTTCGTCCTTAGTGAGCCTATTCCTCTGGATTGTGAACTTCACAAGAGTTCCTCAGATTTTCTCACCACTTAGGTGGGACAGGATGGCTAAAAGGGGCTGAAGTTGTATATTCCCATTCCTCCATGTGGAAGGTTAGGGCCAGCTGGAGTTGAGTAACAGTTCCCCACTCCCGGGTCAGTTAGGCTCTGATAATATCTATCCTGATGTTAGGATTTAGTTAACTAGTTTCACCTGAGGGCAGGCCTTGTTAAGAACAGAGTGTTCTGGTATATTTTAAAATGGCTCTTCTTTCCCTTTTCTTGTTGGAAGCAAGAATGAATTTTTCTCTAATATTTACAATAAGAACCTCATCAAACTCCTGGGGGTAAAAATTATGAAAATGTGCCACCCCCCTTCCTACCATGACTGGGTCCTCCTGGAGTTTTTAACTCTCAGAATTATCCATACCAAGCCTTCAGAAATTAGTCAATTATAATTCAAGTTTTCCTACCTAGGTACTGGTCCCAAAGGCAGTTTCTACTCACGAGTCTCTGCTCTGATGAGTCATGACTCCCTGTATTCATCTGTGTGTCTTTGCAATTCCGGGAGTAGCAGTTTGCCCTGTGTCCTCCATTTTCTTACAGATTCAGGAAAACTTTTTGATATTTTATTCTGTTTATCTGTTATTTGTTGTTAGGACAGGCTAGGGACTTCTAAGCTCCTTCCATGAAGAATTGGAAACCAGTCTTTTTTCTTCTCCTCCTCCTCTTCCCATAAATGTAATGGCTCAAACCACCCAACTGTATTCTTCTACAGTTCTATAACTCACACATGTGATACTGGTCTCACTGGGCTAAATTCAAAGTGTTGCGGGACTGCCTTCCTTTCTGGGGTATCTAGAAGAGAATCTGTTTTCTGGCTTATTTAGCTTGATGGCAGAATTCAGTTTCTTGTGATTATAGGACTGAGAGTTGTTCTTAGCTTCTAGATACTACCTGCAATCCTCGGTTCCATCTTTAAAAGGTAGCAATATTGAGTTGAATCCCTCAGACTGAATTTCACCTACCTCTTCTTTTATGGTCACATTTCTCTCTTTTGCCTTTTTTTTTTTTTCCTATTTGTATGGGTCAGTGATTAGATTCGGCCCACCCAGATAATTGAGGATAACCTCCTTATTATATTAGGCCAACCCAGATAATCCAGGATAATTTTCCTGTTTTAAGGTTCTTAACCTTAATCATAACTGCAAAATGCCTTTTACCATATAAAATAACATATTCGCAGTCCCTGGGAGTTAAAGCATGGAAATCTTTAGGGGAACATTGTTCTGTCTACTGCATTGCCTAAATTACTATAACATTATAGTTAAGTCTGGAAATCTGGTAGAGTTAGTTCTTCCATTTTTTTATTCTTAGAAAGATCTTTCTTATTCTTAAATCTTGGAATAAGCTTGTTTAGTTCCACAAAAAAATTATGCTCATCTTTTGATTGGGATTATATTGAATCTATAGATCAATTTTAGAATTGGTATTTTACACTTTGAGACATAATCATAAGCATAGATTTTTCTTCACAATTATTTGTCTTTTCCAGTTTTTTGTTTGCTTTAGAGTTTCTTTAATCACTCTAAACAAAGTTTCTACTTGTCCTTAAGGATTATGTTTTGCTTGATTTATTCCTAAGGATTTCATATATTTTTTATTTTATTGTACAAGATATTTTTCAATAAATGGATTTTAACTCTGATTTCATCCTGCAGATCTGTATACTCTCATTAAAAATTACTGTTATTCCAGTTGAAAAACTCTCTGTTCTTAGTCCATTCATATACAGCTTTCCCTAACCTATTTGGGGATTTTACTGTCTTTAGCACTAACTAGGTTAATGGCTCAATGTCATTGCCTTGCATGAGTATTTACCCAAATTATGTCTCTAGTTTCCTGAAATCAGGGATGCTGTATCTTCAAGATGATTTCAGTGACAGGTTTATGTACTAAGAATATCACTCAATGGCTATAATTTAATGAGTAAATTATAAGTAAGAGTGTCAATGATGAAAAATGTGACATCATCATCACTGGCACTACCCTGATGTAGGTAATGATGAAGTAATGTCATTCATTTTAAATTTTATTTATTTATTTAGGCTGGGTACAGTATGATGGTACAAAACAACGGAGGGGTCCCTGAGTCCCTCCCTTCTTCAAGGGGTCCGGGATGGAAACTGGGTAGAGGTTGGGAGATTGTCAGTGTGTTGGGGGATGAGTTGGGGCAAGGACTCCCCAGCAGCTAAAGGTCTCTCTCTTCCTCTTCCTCTCACTGGGGCTGGTGGTCCAGGGAGCTCTTACTCCTTGGAGGCCATGTGGACCAAAAGGTCCACCACCCAGTTGCTATAGCCAAATTCATTGTCATACTGGGAAATGAGCTTGACAAAGTGGTCATCAAGAGCAATGCCAGCCCCAGCATAGAAGGTGGAAGAGTGGGTGTCACTGTTAAAGTCACAGGAGACAACCTGGTCCTCAAAGTAGCCCAGCATGCCCTGGAGCAGGTCCTCTGATGCCTGCTTCACCACTTTCTTGATGTCATCATATTTGGCAGCTTTCTTCAGGCAGCAGGTTAGATCCATGACTGACACATTGGGGATAGGGACAGAAAGTCCATGCCAGTAAGCTTCCCATTCAGCTCAGGGATGATCTTGCCTATAGCCGTGGTGGTGGCAATAGGAGCAGGATTGATGTTCTGTGTGGCCCCTCAGCCATCACACCACAACTTCCCAGAAGCGGTGTCCATGGTCTTTTAGGTGGTAGTGATGACATGGACTGCGGTCATGAGTCCCTCCACAGTGCCAAAGTTGTCATAGATGACATTGGCTGGAGGGGCCAAGCAGTTGGTGGTACAGGAAGCATCGCTGACAATCTTGAGGGAGTTGTCATACTTCTCATGGTTCACACTCATTACAAACATGGGGGCATCAGCAGAAGGGGCAGATATGATGACGCTCTTGGCCCTACCATTCTAGTGAGCCCTAGCCATCTCCATGCTGGTGAAGACCCTAGTGGATTCAACATCATATTCAGCACCAGTATCACCCCATTTGATTTGTCTGGATCTTGCTCCTGGAAGATGCAGAGGGTTTTCCATTGATGACAGATTTCCCCTTTTCAGCCTTGACTGTGTGGTTGAATTTGCCATTGGTGGAATCATACTGGAATGTGTAGACCATGTAGTTCAGGTCAATGAAGGGATCATTGATGGTGACAATGTCCATTTTGCCAGAGTTAAAAGCAGCTCTGGTGACTAGGAGCCCAGTACGGCCAAATCTGTTTACTCCAATCTTCACCAGCATGTCTCAGGGATGTGGCTGGCACTGCACCAGAAGATGCAGCTGTCTGTCAAACAGGGAGGAACAGAAAGCCTCATTTTAAATTTTAATTAATACTCCAGTCTCTAATCATTACATTTCTGTCTAAAATAATTAATATCTTTCTAAGTAATGACTGTTCAAATGCTTTCAAAATTTTCATTGCAAATACAGTAAAATCTATTTTCTTAAGTTTGTCATTTAAGATTAAGAAAATATATGGCTTTAAACAATTCTCTCAGTTTTCTTTTACCAACTTTTTCTTACCTATAGATCGTCTCATGACACTAAAGTTCCATTCAAAACAATCTCCCATGAAATCCTCTAATAATCTGAGCAACTACATGCCTATATGCCTTTTCTGTGTTGTTTATTCGAGCTAGAAACCCTTTATGTCATTCAGCAAAATCACAAAGATTCTTCAATGTCTCTTCACGTGCAACCTCTACCGTCAAAATTAAGCAATTCTGTTTTGTACTCCCTATAAACCTAGTTTTTGCTTTGGTTTTTAAAACTGTAAGCTTTTTGAGGACCAGGATTGTTTCTTACTCAACTTTTCATTCTCTGGGAACAGCAGGTGTGCCTTGTGTGTAGTAGGCATTCATTGCTGATTTTTTTTTAACAAATCAAGCTTTTGTGTGTAAAATATATTAATAAACTTGGTTATATTTAACTGAACCCAAGATATTAAAATGTCTAAATGGTTATTTTAGATTTCAATGATCGTGGTTATCATATATAAACTAGACATAGATCAACTTTTTGTTATTCTCAATAAAACAATCTGTGCTTTGTATTCTCATGTCTTTGAACTTGAATTCTGTTAGATTTCAGAGAATAAAGAGATTCAGATCTGTCAGTTCTGGGACCTCTATGAAACATTTTTTTCTCTAAGAAATATGTCTGTGGTTTAGCTGAAGCTAATCTTTTTTACAGGCCTAAAAAGTACACTGAACCAGTGTGAAAGGGTCGGGATAAGAAGTGTAACCATCCTAAATGCAATATATAATGAAGAGTCATAAATAGAGATGTCCCCACAATTTTAAGTGTTCCTCTTCCTTGCATTATGTAAATGCAAAGCACATTCCAGGATGGTATCCTTTTAAAATGAGGAGAATGCATATCTGAGATATATCACTATGCTAAAAAGAAATAAAATAAATTCCATTGAATCCAAGGCGACTACAGGTCTTACATCCTACAGATGAGTTGGAAAGGTAGATAAACATGAATTTCTGCATTTGACTAACTAAAGCCTTTTATAACATTATATCTTGCTCTCAAACACCCAGTTCTTGTCTTGAAAATACTTCCAATATTCTATTTAACAAAAATGTATTCTGAACAACTATATGGATAAGAGAGATTGACATGTTAAATAGTATCTCCAAATATAATGATGTAGAGAGAAATAAAAGGTAATTCAGTGAGTTAGGTAAAATGCATAAGTGGCTATTGGATAGGTAACAATTCCAAAGTAGATTAGTATGCTTTATCCCCCAACCTCCCACCCCGCCCCCTGCCCCGGGAGACTTTATCATTCTGCTGTTTGCTTGTTTATAAATGTTGAAATAGGGGCATTTTTTTCCCTTTTTATTCTATTTTGGGCAATATTCATGGAAAACTGTATCTACTTTTTTAGAATCAGGGATTACCTACTTTATTATGTTCATTCATATTATTCATATTCATTACTTATGGTCTACATTCTAGGAAAAAATGTAGATAAAAATTAATAAATATATGGGTGCCCAGTGGCTCAATCGGTTAAGTGGCAGCCTCTTGATTTTGGTTGGGGTCATGATCTCAGGGTCTTGGGATCAAGCCTCGTGTCCGACTCCATCTTAAAAAAAAAAAAAGAAAGAAATATAATGAACAGATATATTGTATGTTAAAAGGAGATTACTGCTATGGAAAAAAGAAAAACAATAGACCAAGTTAAGAAGCATGATGTACACTAATGGTGGGAAGGTATAATACTAGGTTGGAAAGTATAATACCCAACCTCAGTGTCCAATAATTATGAAAATGAGTTTTGTAATTCAGGATAAGCATTGATAAGGTAAGTTTTGAGCAAAATCTTGAAGAATGTGATTGATTTGTTCATGTGGGTTCATGGGGAAAAGCCTGATAGAGAAAGGAAATATTATGGGATCATACAACTTGCTCGTTACAAACTATTTGAAGGGAAGTGTGTTGTCTACAATGAACAAGAGTCTAACATGAAGCTCCTGCATTTTCTGACTGTTTTGAGAGTGTATTAAGTACCAGGAGACTTGCTTGATATTATACCTTCCAATTTAATAACTACCTTTCAAAGAAGGTATTATTATTATTCCTGTTTAACAGGTGAGAAAATTAGTCTTAGAGAAATGCAGGATAGTTTAATCACTCAGTACTAGTAAGTATTGGGACTAGGATTCCAATAAATTCAATTGTGTGTGTGAGTTTATTTAAAAATTTGCAATTTTTATTATGCAAACTTTTTATATAAAATCCCATGAATATAGCTTATTTTTCTGACCACTGGTGATAAGTTTTTGCATGAAAAATTCAAATTCTGTTTTCAGTAGTTTTAAAATTCGTTAATGGGAAGCTAGCCAATGGAATTTTATTCAAATCATCTTGTACAATTAGAGTTCAGAGTCCTTGTTACTTATCTCCTCATCTATATGAATTAAGATATACAATAGCTTTGGGCGCCTGGGTGGCTCAGTTGGTTAAGCGACTGCCTTCGGCTCAGGTCACGATCCTGGAGTCCCTGGATCGGGTCCCGCATCGGGCTCCCTGCTTGGCGGGGAGTCTGCTTCTCCCTCTGACCCTCCTCCCTCTCGTGCTCTCTGTCTCTCATTCTCTCTCAGATAAATAAAAAAATAAATAAAAATAAAAAAAAAATCTTAAAAAAAAGATATACAATAGCTTTGAAACAAAATCATATTTGCATCTCTATGCATTATAACTTGGTAAGATAGCAAATATTAATATGTTTGATCATGTTAGTCATTTTGGCAATCGGCGTGAAACCAATTAGCATGTCACTTTTTCTCATTGCCTGTATTTATAGAAAATCTGAGGTGTTTCCAATTTGTATTAATCAGTCATCCTTATAACACATTGGGCTATAGGTCCCTTCAGGATAGGCCCATGCAGGCCATTCCCCTTCACTTGATTTATTTCTTATACACTATATAGTGTATTTTACATGGTTATGCTTTGATTCTACTTCAAGTACTTTGTATTTTAACTTTACCAGAGATAGCTTATCCCCACTACAATAGGTAGCTAATGGTATCCTTTAAGTAAAATTTATTTTGAACAGTTAAAGTCCCAGAATACAATCATATTTCTATCTTTGAGAGAATTACATTTTACCATCTAAAAAACTAACTATAAGGTATTCAGTATATTATTTATCTAGGCAGCAAAAAATTTCAATTGTGTGATATTCTTTTTATGTATAGTCAAACACAGATTTATCTAATATAAATTGGATCTTTTGGGATTCTGGAGTATGGAGAATGAAAACGAAATTTAATCCATCTTAATTGGTGTCATGAAGGATCCAATAACTCATGCCTTTTCAATTTTTTGCTGGGTATCTTAGTGATGATAATAGACGGCTACTTCACCATACTCTAAATGTTAAATGTTGCAAATTTAAATAATTGTTTATGGTAAAGGAAGTCTCATCCACTGTTTCTCATTTGTCACCATTAGCCCCAGCCAATTCTAATTCTACCAAAGGAAGTAGGTAAATATTGATTTATATTTTCTAATTATCTTTCTCCTTAACAAATACATTCCCATAAAAAGGATCCTAAATAGCTGACCTCTTTCCATTGTGTTCTATTCAGTGTTTTAAATGATAGCTTTAGATTAAAATATGGTTAACTTGAAACTTACAAGTAGTTCTAGAACTTGAGGAATCTGGCTGAAATTCTTTCCTTTCTTTCTGCCTTAAAAAAAAACACACAAAAACTCTAGAAACTGATTTTCAGATTTGTAATTATTTTTATTAGAGCCATTCTCTCTGTAATCGTTCTCTTCCTAGTACAGGCTTTCACTAGGGGTTTGTGATTCACTGTCCCTATGCCCTTCAAACTCAGAGTGGTCAGATGCCATGAAACACTTTCCTTTACATCTTCCCATGAGACTTGTATTTTATCATCCATTCATGTTTTGTTGAATGGTACCTTCATCGACCATTTTCTCTATAAATATTCTGGAAACACTCATTATTTCTAATATTTAATTGTTATATATTATATAAATCCCTCCTTTTGTGTTTTCATATCTATTTAATCTCTCTCCCCTCTCTTCTATATTTTTAAAATAGCTTCTGAACTCTTTCATATCCCTCCAATTTTTCTATACTACTGCTGATATGAAATTTCAAAATACAAGTCTTATTTTGTTACTCTCCTGCTTACATTTCATTTGTATTATATTACCTGTAAGGAAAAAAAAAAAATCAATTCCTTGCTTTGGCTTTTAACGCTTTCCATGATCCAAGATCTGGCTATGCATTAATCCTCATCTCCTGCCATTAGGAAACATATCCTCTATAGTGATATTTCCTTAATTATGTTGTATTATAATTATTTCTTGAAATATGGTTTCCCTTATTAGACCTTAAAGTTACTGAGAACTTGAATTTTATTCCACTCATCTTTGGATCCAGGTTTCATTCAGTGCCTGACATGTTCTTATTTTGACATGTTGAATTTCCTCATTCTTTTAATATTATATGTTTTGATTTAAGAAGTATTTTTAAAGGTCACTGGAGTTTAACAGATTATTTGATAAGGGAAGACGAACAGTGATATGAGAATCAGAGGGACTGGATTATTATTTCAGCACTATTGGCTACTAGCCACATGACTGTATAAATACCAGGTTTGTTATCTATAGATAAAGAAGAATAATCCTACACTGCCTACTTGCAAGTTGTTGTGAGAATCACAAATAATGACATTTATAAAGATACTTTATGCATGATAAAATTCAATAAAAATAATATGCACTACTGCTATTAAAACTAGGTGAAAATACTGAAATCTATTTTACCTTCTCAGCAAAAACAGTAATATGAATGACAATAAGGTTTTTCTTTTTTTTCTTTTTTTTTTTTTAAGAATTTATTTATTTGACAGAGAGAGACACAGCGAGAGAGGGAACACAAGCAGGAGGAGTGGGAGAGGGAGAAGCAGGCTTCCTGCTGAGCAGGGAGCCCGATGCGGGGCTTGATCCCAGGACTCTGGGATCATGACCCGAGCCGAAGGCAGACGCCTAACGACTGAGCCACCCAGGTGCCCCGACAATAAGGTTTTTCAAACAAGAGTGTTCCTCATATATATTCCGTCTGTGAAAAGAAACTTTGTGCCTCACGACACTTTTGAAAACCTTTTACTATATTCTCATGGCTGTGTGTATGTTTGTCCGTGTGTGTGCACGTGTGTGGTTATTATTTACTATGATAGGCACGGGTATGAGATTCTTCTGTATACTACTCAGGGATTTGATAAAACTATGCTCATTTGATTTATGATTTACATATGTAGAACAAAAATTTAATCATTTTTATGATTCCTTTATTATTTCTTCTATAGAAACATATTAAATAGTATTAAATAGTAAATTAACTAGTAAATAGTATTAAATAATAAATTAAAGTTACATGAAGTGGAAGTTTCAGGATCACAGTGCCGATTCATATATAAAATTTCAGTGACAATGAAATCAGGGGAAAAGGACTAAAATGATTTTCTGTGAATTATGTAAGTTTCTGAATATCAAAGATTCAAAAGTTCTTGCCTCTCAGATACTTTTTTTTTTTTAAATGGGAGACAGATGGGGAGGACAGTTAAGACATTGATGGATGTCTTAATCCAGAAAGCAGGTTTCTGAGTCCTGAATATATCTTGCCAATTATCAACAGTAGCTTTGCTTCACCCTCAGTTCATTGTTGTAAGTGTGGAAAGAGAACCAACAAGTGATGTTGGTGTTGCTTGGCGACACTGACATGACCCAAGAAGTGCTGTCTGTGGGAAAGTGACATTGGTACCACCTGTAACAGGGATGATTAATTGCTGTGAAGTATGAGTGAAAGCATTTATCAGAATGCTAAACCTTTGAGATCAATTTTGGGAGCAGAAGAAGATACTGAGTTATGATAATCACTTCCTAGCTTGTCCCATATTGCTTCCACTTTATGGTTCACTCCCAAAAATTCATTTTGCATGTGCTAATATAAAGCAAGAATAGTTCTTCTTATTGAATATTTTGCAAATATCACACCTACTCAATCTTTCTTTTCTTACTAATTTCCAAAACAATGTCCTTAATATTCACATAAACGCTACAGATTTATAATACTTGGTTACAATTTGATTTAGTGACATTGTTTTCATTTTAGTCACAATGTACTGGTTGTTTTAGAGTGATATGGAGCTGGTCAGTTCTATGTCCCTTTCTCATTTTCTTATTTTTTCCCTTTTTGAGCCTCAGCTTATAAATTGAGCAGAAAACAAAAATACACAAAACAGGCGCCGGCACTGTGCTGGGAAATGACCTTAGCGGTGGCGAGGCGAGGTGGGGGCTCCGGGAGCCGGAGCGCCGGAAGTGGGACACGTGCACCCTGCCCAGCAAGTGGGGAGGCGCCGATCCTGCAGGTGCTGTCATTAGTGTCCCAACTCAGTCAAGAGCTGCCAGGGCTGGATAGTCATGTGGGAGCCTGGCAGAGAGGACTATAAAATCCAGTCTTTTTTTTTTTTTTTTAAGATTTTATTTATTTATTTGAGACAGAGAGAATGAGAGACAGAGAGCATGAGAGGGAGGAGGGTCAGAGGGAGAAGCAGACTCCCTGCCGAGCAGGGAGCCCGATGCGGGACTCGATCCCGGGACTCCAGGATCATGACCTGAGCCGAAGGCAGTCGCTTAACCAACTGAGCCACCCAGGCGCCCAAAATCCAGTCTTTTGATGCAGAGACTCAGCAGCTGCTGAAGACAGCATTCAAAGATCCAGGTGCCGTAGACTTGGAGAAAGTGGCTAATGTGATTGTGGACCGTTCTCTGCAGGACTGTGTGCTCAGTAAAGAAGTGGAACATGGTTCAGGCCGAGAGCAAGCAAGCCGGTCAGAGTGGCTTCTGGCGGGGACTGAACTGGCTGCCGCAGGAGTACCAGGCCTGGGAGCCGCTGTGAGCTGGGTCCCTGCAGGAATGGGTCGGCGAGGTCACTTTTATCTGCAACCTCTTTGATAGACTGCGGGTGAACAACAACCCCTGAGGGCCCGGGTGGCCCCCATCTATCTCTTGCCTCTTTTAGCGGGCCAAGCCTGACAATCTGAGCACGGAGGAGGAGGTGGATCGCCTGGTGCTGCAGCTGCACCGCGTGGGGGAGCAGCTGGAGAAGAACAGAAAAGGCAGAGATGAGCACTGGGTCGTGATCCGGGATGGCTTCCTGCTCCCAAGTGGCCTCAGCTCCCTGGCCCAGGTACTGCTACTGGAAAATCACCAAATTTCGGACAGCCAGCTGGAAGATGACCCTGGCTGCTCACGAGGATCACTACAGTGAAGTCTCCCCAGGAGGCCTCCAGATCAGGCTGCCTCGCCAGCAGCACTGGTCTTTCACCTAACCTACCTCCGAGGTTTGCAGGGGAGTCGGCCTCTCCCAAAGACTGTCCTTTCCAGACTTCCAGCAGCTCCTGAGATGCTTCCCGTTTACACTGTGGTCCTTCCCTGAGCGCCTTCCTTCCCGCATTCAGGGATTGGAGAAGACACCAAACAGACTCGCCGCCACGGTCCCATCAGCCTGTCCCCCATAACCTCTCACCTGGGCCAGGCAGAGATAGGCAGCTTCTAACAACCACTGCACTGTGCACTCACTGGTGCAACAGCCATCTTGATGCCTCAGTTTCCCATCTATAAAATGGGTACCATAGCTACTGGTGGGATACTTCGGCATGTCAAGGGGTGGAACACAAACCACACCAGAAATTGCTTTTTATATATTTTGTGCAAGGACCACAGAAACAAATCTATTTCCAGTGGGTTTTGATAAATGAGTACCACGACACATGCTACACCAGTTCAGGGTGAGAATTTTCTTTTCTTTTTCTTTTTTTTTAAGATTTTATTTATTTGACAGAGAGAGAGATAGTGAGAGCAGAAACACAAGCAGATGGAGTGGGAGAGGGAGAAGCAGGCTTCCCGCGGAGCAGGGAGCCCGATGTGGGGCTCAATCCCAGGACTCTGAGATCATGACCTGAGCCGAAGGCAGACACTTAGTGACTGAGCCACCCAGGCGCCCCCAGGGTGAGAATTTTCTGATAAACCTTTTCTAATATTAAAAATATATATAAAAAACTTGGGGCGACTGGGTGGCTCAGTTGTTAAGCGTCTGCCTTTGGCTCAGGTCATGATCCCAGGGTCCTGGGATCGAGTCCCACATCGGGCTCCCTGCTCGGCAAAAAGCCTGCTTCTCCCTCTCCCATTCCCCCTGCTTGTGTTCCTGCTCTCGCTATCTCTCTCTCTGTCAAATAAATAAATAAAATCTTAAATATATATATATTTATATATATAAATTATATATATATATTTATATATATAATTTATATATATAAATTATATATATATTTATATATATATATATTTATATATATAAATTATATATATATATAAAACAAAGAATTCCTTAGTGAAAGATTTTCGAAGTCATACCCATGTCTGGAAGTATTTTAGTTGACTCATTTGCAAGTTGCTTTTGGGAAAGAAACCTATATTGATATTTTTATTCTCTTCAGTTCTTATTCTGGCTCACCTTTCAGCAATAGCAATGATATTAACCTGTTAATGAGCACTTATTACCTGAGTCTGCACTATAGGCAATTTCATATTTAATCTCACAACTATGATATAGAGGATAACACTGAGACCCAGAATGACTAATTTTCCCCTAATTCACACAGTTCATCTGACTAATGGAACAGGAAATTTCATTAAGATCTGTCTGACTCCAAAACCAGTGTTCTTGGACTCTAAAACCAGAGCCTCTCCAGTTTTATCCTCTAAAATTCATTTCTATATCAGTACTCTCTTTTGTACTTTGTAAGATTTTCAAATGGGTATACACTAGAAATCAAACAGTCATTTTACCATCAACTATATATAAACTCTCATACATTTGCATGGGAAAACATCTTCAAAAAATTTAGCGTAGTTTGTAAAGGAGAAGTATTGGAATCAACCTAAAGATCCATTGATAGGAAAGTGAATAAATAAGTTGTGTTGTAATCAAGACAAACCTTGCAGAATGTGAGTGAACAATCAAATTGCCAAAGGATACGTAGGTATGGTACAATTTATATAAAGTTTAAAATGTCTGAACTTCAATGCTAAATATTGTTCACGGAAACATAGAGTTTAGGTATTAAAACATTTGTATGAATGATGAACACCAAAATACATATGTGTCATTTTGTAGGTGCCTTTTAAATCCCTGATGTTTTTTCCTTCTTGATAACACTTTTTTATGTAAAGATTTCTGAAAGGGGTTGTGACATAAGAGAACCTCTGGGAAAACATAGAAACTTGTTCCCACTATGGAGACATAAATGACAGGACTGGAGTTGAAATCCCTGGGTAGAGAAGCATGACCGTGAATAACTTCTATCTTTGTTGAATGCAGTAATTTCCAGAGAAAGCCATTACTTTACAGATTATACATGCAAGCCCTTTAAGTTTTGATAATTTACGTATATTTTAGTTTAATCTAAGAGGCACATGCTTTTTGCTGATTTCAACTCATCGGTTAATTTGGTACTGCATGTACGTGGTTTTATGAGGCGTGGGGAGATTTTTCTGAATAATATCACACTATTTTTACTTCTCAAAATTTATTAAGATTACAGTGACACAGTGTTTGAATGTCACTAGTGGGATACAGCCAGTCATGTGCTGGTAATCGTTCAGCAATCAGTTCTTCAGAAACACACACGCAGAACCCTCACAACATAGGAAACCCCAGCCTTATTTTTATTTTTATGTTTTAGCAGTCTTTCTGCTTTCTCTTTTCTCTACTCAAATTCAGTTTGCAAAGCCACAAGGTACCATTCTCAAATGCAATTTAAAAGCACTCAATGATTTTCAAGGATTTTCTACCACTTGTAGGGCACTTTACATAACATTCAAAGGTGGCTGTGATATGCCCTCTGACTATTTCTCAGACCCGTCTTTAGGCATGTGGTGCCTTGCCTTTTATGTTTCTGAAGCTGCTTATTAGTTTGGTTTCCCCCATGTATAACATGCTACTTTTTTTTTTTTTTTTTTTTTTTTTTTTAGCATTTGCTTTTTCTTTTAAGTTTTTCTTTAAATTCCAGTTGGTTAACATTATAATGTTGATTTCAGGTGTACAATATAGTGATTCAACACTTCCAAACAACATTACTATCTTTTATTTCTGGAATATCCTCTTCTCTCTGAGTCTAAATAAATAATCCTTGCTTACCTACTGAAATTCAGCCTGGCATTTCCTTTGGGAAGCTGTTTTTAACCAACTTCAATTTGGAATCACTGTCCCCTCTTCCTGTTCATATACTCTGCACACATTTGTGATCATTGCATTTATCTCCTCCACTAGGATTGGTGCTCCTTGAAAATAAGTCGAGACTTACTTCAGAATTAAGCCCTGTGAGTAACTTATGTTAGACAGCCAATTGATATTTATTTAAAAGATAAGTAAATGAAAAAGTCAATTATGCCAAAGAAAAGTTTTCTGGTATTTCCCTCTGAAGCAGAATGTCTACATACATTATAAATATTTTGAAATTTTGAATAAGAAAACGCGAACAATGTGCTCACCATTTTCATATTGTACACTTTAATCTTCTCTTCAGAACTGAGAGAAACTAAAGTATTTGCCTCAACCATAAATTACTTTGGTAAATTTCAACACATAGGCATTTAGAGCATCTTTAGAAAGCCTTCTTACACACTTACTAATATTTCTAAGGATAGTCTTTTTTTCAGACAGGCACATTCAGTGTTGAGAGGTGAAGACTTTGTTAAGACCATGATTTTAGAGCTCAGATCCTTTATCCTGAGCAGTAAATCCCCTAAAGATTCATTTTATAGTCACCAATGATTCAAGAAACCAAGGAACAACTGCTCATGTTGAACAAATCATTTTTTTTTCTGGTCAAATAAACATTTTGATAACCTTTGACTAGGAGAACTCCATTCTTCTGTTTGAGGCCAAACATTCCATTCCTGGTCATACGTTTCTGCTTTTCAAAATGTTAGTTGCTGAACTTAGAATTAATAAGTCAATAGGCAATAATAATAATAGTCAATAAAAAGTACCACTTAATAAGAAATTATGAGACAACAGAATTTTTTAAAGATATTTTTCCATTGTATATATATATACACCACATCTTCTTTATCCCAATGGGTTTCTTAAGCAAGCCTCTAAATTCAATACTCATGTCAGTGAAGTATTTTTGTAACAGCTCAATTTAAAATCTACAGTATTGCTTTCAATGTCTGCTGTTAATCTAATGTACTTTCAATCAACAGATAACATGAGATTTTAATAAAGAAATATTTATTATAATAAAAAAATTGTACATCAGAAAAAAATACCCTAAAGCTAGCTTATTTCTTTGTGTTATCTGGAATTGTACACCATTAACTCTGACATATGGGGTTATCTCATCAAATAAAAGCATAAACCATTTTCACTTCTCCAATTTAATTGGAAAAAATCTTATTTCAAAAAAGAGATGTAGCTGAATGCTTATTAAATGGCTTTAAAAATACATTATTATCTTCCAAGATTTTGTAAGTAAGTCTCTGGAATGTCAAGTTCAGGGTTTATTTATTTTTATGCTCTTGGGTAGCTAGTAAAATTGGGCATTGAACCTATTAATGCTTAATAATTATGGTACAGGATATTTCCCTCATTGTGTGTATAAATACTATACTTGAGCATTTCCTTCTGTAATTAAAGATTTTTATGCATTTTCCCTATATGATCTTACATTATTATAAAAGTATTTGTAGTTTCTTATGTTAACTGTAATTCATCTAGGAAAATAATAATCACAATTTTATTATAAAAACAATATTAACATTATACAAAATAATTATATATAAAACAACAACTTATAAAAGAATAACACGGAAAGACAATTTAATATTGTTCCTGATGCTGAACTGGCAGAAAGCTAAGAAATTGACAAGTTTTTCCTTACTTACTGCTGACCCAGGGATATTAGAATATATAAACATGAGCAAGGCATGATCCTCCCCTTTAATATAGTAGAGAAATGACACATTCCCATTGTCAAGTCGGTACCCACTGTGTTGATGAAACACACACACAGCCATGCAATATACATACACATACACATAATTGGTAGTTCTAACTCAGGGGATATAAATGAGGAAAAGAGGATGCGGTGGATTTAAAGGAAGTAGGGTTTGTAGAGGCAGTAATGACTATAAGAAAGAGGCAGAAGGAATTAAAATAGCACATGTCCTAAGGTGGGAAAACATAGGCCAAATCCAGCTAAAAGTCTCTCGAAATAACCAATGCATATAATTCATTTTTCTGGGGAAGATCCCGTGGAGAGGCTGCTTTAGATATGAAAATAGGAGCCGTGATCGCCACAGTGAGTCATCTGCACATTATCTGTAGCCAAGCGGGAGTGCGTAAGCTTTTTGAGCACCGACTTAATGAGATTTACTCTCTGGTAATGGCATATAGGCTGAATTCTAATAGCAATCAAATAGGTGTATACTGTTGGCAGAATATTGTTGTCCACACAGTGGCAAGCATATACATCAGTGTATTTATTACGTGTTTTGTGTAAGTACAGGAAGAAATTCTAGATTGTTTTTATTTAAATTTTTACCTAAATCATGACAGCATTTGGTTTTTACAACTTAATACATCTCTTTTATTGGCACTCTCACTCATCTCATAGAGCATGTGTTCTCAGGGAGGCAAAGGCTTTGTCGCCTTTCAGCTTATTCAACATACTATGTTTGAATACCACACATCCCAAATATGATTAGTGTTATAATAAAATGCATTTGAATTGTCGAATTGTATTATGTTTTCTATCCAGGTATCATAAACACCTTTTACAGCCCAACATTTTACTAGTTACCTCCATGTAGTTCCTAAAAGAAAAGCTGTCAAAGTTAAAGATGAATTGTGTATTTTTCTTTTACAAAAAAATATTTGCTCTGAGTTTGTTGACATTTTGTTGAATGACAAGGGACTATTAGTAATAACCTATCAATGAGCTGTTATCAAATTGAAAATAAATATAAAAGTTCTGTTCTTTCAACATAAAAGTGACCTTTTTACAATGAGTGAGAAAGTTAATGTTTTTCAAAAGAAACCTGTGCTGTGGACAATGTCATTTTGGTAACAGGTGTTTGGAGTTGTGCCAGTTATGGGATTTTTATTGTCATAATAAGATTCATAATACCTTTACAATCTCTTATATAGTGCACATAAAAAAAAGGATTATTCAAAATATAAATGTCTTATCTCTTTAAAAATCTAAATGAAAAGATTCAGGAGAGATTTAAGTCAATTTACTAACAATTTAAACACAAACAAACATTCTATTAGTTTCCAAATATTTATTAGCAACATTTCAATAAAAATCTGTGAACATTTGGTTGTTTGAGTTAAATATGCTGACCAGCATAAAGTCATCACAACCACCAAAGGCCTTATTCCTTTGAGATATATATATATCTCGTGGTATATTTTTCAGGTATGAAAAGTATTAAAACACAGTTGTGAAATATATTAAGGAAGGCTCATAAATTGCTAAGCCACAAATTTCTAAATAAAAATGATCAAAAATAGAGATGCAGAATCAATCACATTTCTTTCATTAAAATATTATGAATATTAGATTTTAATGAGGCCTAAAAACTTGTTTAATAATTAAAAGTGAAATATGTCATATATCCTTTAAAAATCTGATATACATGCATTATAATGCATATAATATTTATAATGACATGGCATTTATAACTAAATCCGTATTAATATTAATACTGATCTAGCTCAGTAGTGTCTAGATTTTTATAGCTATGGACTCTTTCCTTCAAATAAAATATTTGTGGAAGTCCACCCACATACATTAATAAAAAATTATTTTGATCAAGATGGATTTACTTTGGGCTTTAACGTATACATGAGAAATCCCAATCATTCTGCACCCTCTTCCTTGCCTCCTCTCAACAGCTAAGAGCCCTGGATACTGGTAACAATTTGAGAAGCATTTGAAAGATTGTTTTCAATTGGGTAATGGCATATTTAACATGTTCCATCAGTTACATCTTCTTATCAAGTCCTAGAAGTGCCTTTTTGTTCTTTTCTATTATAACAATTCACTCTTTCTCTCACCAGCACCATCCTAATAGCATATAATCCCATCTATGAGCTACTAACTACCAACAACAAAACTTCATCTTTAATACTCACTGGTTTTCCTAAATTTGAGTTTGATCAAAACTGTGAAATTTTGGAAACAGAAACCCATGTATAGATTATGGGGACAAATTCAGACATGCCACCTTTTGTTTCTTAACTTCCCTTCATTTGAAAGTTATTTCTGGAAATTCTCTAGCACATAGGTCTCCTTGATGTAGAAAACAGTGAATGCAACCCAATTGTTAATTGGACTGGACTCAGAAGCCAGATTCACCCTTGGACTTTATAGTTCTCTATCCAGGGGAGATATTCAGAATAATCCAGATCCCAGTAAGTTTTGTTCTATCCGAAGAACTTCATTTCAACTATCATCTCTCCTGTGCTTGATGTTGGTGCTGATGGGTAATGGTTGATAGGGAGTGATTTTTAACCTTCCAGTGACAGACTATTTTTTTTTTCTAAAGATTTTATTTATTCATTTGAGAGAGAGAATGGGAGAGAGAGCGTGAGAGGGGGGAGGGTCAGAGGGAGAAGCAGACTCCCTGCCGAGCAGGGAGCCCGATGTGGGACTCGATCCCGGGACTCCAGGATCATGACCTGAGCCGAAGGCAGTCACTTAACCAACTGAGCCACCCAGGCGCCCCAGTGACAGACTATTTTAAGGCTGACCTAGAAAAAAAGTCAGTGGTTGGTCTGGTCGCCTGGGCTAATGCTCAGATGGGGGAGATACATACCTTCTACTCTGTGATTCACTATCCTTATGATTTAATTCTCTGTGCATATTTAACAAGATATAATGGTATTTTGAAAATAATTACTCTATGTATAATCCTGAGATATATTTCCCTGGCATATGTTCAAGTCACAGTTATTGTTATTTAAGCTGCAATAAGTACTGTTAATTTTCTTATTTTTAAAATAACTATAATTCTACCTAATAGCAGGTATTAATTCAGAATACAAATAATACAAACAGGAAACACATGTAGAATGTAAAAATGTCCTTTTTTTATAATATTATTACAACACCTATATTTTAAAGTACATGAACACAAATTTTTACCATAACTAATGTCTAATGTATCCTTTTGAGAAATATACTTCTCCCATGTGGCAGTTGAATTACATGGTCCCATCTTTCTAGCCACAGGGGTGGTTATGTGGTTCAGGCAAGCTAACCAGACACCCTTTTTTCCAAGCTACAATGTTGTTATAGGTATCATCTTATGGCAAAGTCTCTCCATTTGAGTTATTCCATGGTGAAAGAGAAGGTGAAAGAAAGACAGAATATGGTTTGAACACTATATCTAGCCTGGCTTGAAAACTAACTGCATTAGTTAAATTAGCCAATATATGTATTGTCTCTTTTCATTTTTTTTTATTATGTTATGTTAATCACCATACATTACATCATGTTTTTGATATAGTGTTCCATGATTCATTGTTTGCGTATAGCACCCAGTGTTCCATTCAGTACGTGCCCTCTTTAATACCCATCACCAGGCTAACCCACCCTCCCACCCCCCCCCTCTAGAACCCTCAGTTTGTTTCTCAGAGTCCATAGTCTCTCATGGTTCATCTCCCCCACCGATTTCCCTCACTTCATTTTTCCTTTCCTCTATCTTCTTTTTTTTTTTTTAACATATAATGTATTATTTGTTACAGAGGTACAGGTCTGTGATTCAGCAGTCTTTGAGCGCTGTGAACTGTGTAAGACTGTTGAATCACAGACCTGTATCACCTCTTTTTAATCTTCTCTATAGATCTGACAATTTATTGTACACTGTTCATTTTTTTTTTTATTTAGAGTTTTATATTTTCCTTAACCTATATTGAGTTTCATTTTGATTGAAAGATATCTGGCCATTTAATCAAGTACTCAAATAAACACGTATATAAATGTTGTGATGGGTTAAAAATGGTCGGGGATTCTTTGACATCCCTTCCTTCGAAAGGTGGGGGCTATATCCCATCCAAGGTTTGAACATGACAGAACTGATGCTTGCCAGTTTGGGACCTAACCTTTAAGAGGCTTGTCAGTTTCTTTTTCTTTTCTTTTCTTTTTTTGGGGGGTGGGTGGGTGGTGAAGGAAGCCCTGAACTTCCATTTAAGAAGTCAGATCACTCTGTGTGGGCCATACAAAAGCTCAAAGTAACCACATGGACAGGTCGTGAGGAGTGTGGGGGAGAAACAGAGACAGAGAAGCTCCAGTAGCCCCAGTCACTCACATTATCCCTGTAGAGGCTCCAGATGTTATGGAGGTGAGATATGCCTATGGTCCCTGCTCATATTTTTGGCCCACATAATACTGAAATAAAATAATGATAAATTGTTGTTTTAAGCCACTTTGTTTGATAGTATGACAAAAATGGAGAAAAATTTAGTGAAATTATTAGAAATGATATTTTTATTATATTCTTATTTTCCAAGTTTTCTATCCTTTGAAAATATTATTTCTGCAAAACAATCAGAAAAACAAGCTGGTACATATTAACAATAAATCACTTATTAGCTTTTGGTTAACTTTAGTACTGTTCTTAAGTACTATAATTGAGAACACAACCCATTATTGGTTGCATCTGGTATAAACCACCTCTATCAGCCCTCCTTTTTTTATTCCACTTCCAGGGAATACCCACATTCTCTACACTTTTCTCTTTCCTCTTTATATATTTATAAAATAGTATTATCTTTGTGAATATTTTGCACACCATTTTAGAACTTTTGCAATATGATGTGACTGTTTCCTTGCCAAAAATATTTTCATATAAATGATATGTATCTGCCTAGTATTTCATTATTTTGCCTAAAATCTGCTATTATTTAATATTTACTTTTTATAATTTTGGTTATTATTATCTTATGATTTCAAGATGGCTGCTGTAGGTCCAGCCATCATATTCATGTTCAATGCAAGAAGAAGAAAAAAAGGAAGAGGAGGAGGACAGGAGGAGGAGGGGGAAAAGCATTGTGTATATTTGTCAACTTTTAACAAGTAAATATTTTACAGAAATACCCAACATACTCTGCTATGTGTCATTAGCCAGAATTATGTTACATTCCTCATTCCCTCAACCTCTCTGCCCCTGGAACACAGTGGCCTGGAAAAATGAATTTTTAGTTAGGTCAATTTCTATCTCCCCAAATTCAAGATTGTTTTAACGGGAAAAATGGGGGAATTGATAATGGCTTTGTCACTCTCCACACTCAATCCAACTTAAAAGATATGTTTGAGGAGATAGATAGATAATAGGTTGGTAAGTAGAGAGAGAAATATGATAAATAAGATAGATAGATGATAGATAGATGATAGATCATAGATAGATGATAGATAGATAGATAGATAGATAGATAGATAGGCAATATAAAATAAAATTCAGAGTATTCATGCAAATTAGATTTCTGGGAGATGAAGAATAGGGCTTTTTGCAATTTTTATTTCTTATAATTCAGCATAATTTGAAGTTCTTTTAAATATGAAGTCATATTTGATGAATTAATCATATAAATTGACTTAATTTTCTTTTGAATAATGAAAATTGAAGAGAAATTCTCAAAAGTAAATAAACATGGTGCATTTTTCAGAAGGAATTTTGGATTTTTAAATTGAATAGAAGGAAAAAGTTTGACTTGAAATTTCTTTTAGAAAGTCTAGATACAGAACAAGCAACTTCTCTTTGGGTTAAAATACAAAACCAAATTTAAAAAGAAAGAGAGAGGGCGCCTGGGTGGCTCAGTTGGTTAGGCGACTGCCTTCGGCTCAGGTCATGATCCTGGAGTCCCTGGATCGAGTCCCGCATCGGGCTCCCTGCTCGGCAGGGAGTCTGCTTCTCCCTCTGACCCTCCCCCCTCTCATGTGCTCTCTCTCATTCTCTCTCTCTCAAATAAATAAATAAAATCTTTAAAAAAAAAAAAAAGAAAGAGAGAGAGAGAGACACCCAAACAAAACTATCTGTAAGTTCCTGACGATGTAACATACTATAGCTCAATATTATTTCAATTGCTTTTACCCGTATTAGAGTATACTTTTTGTTTACTTACCTTGTGTCTTTGAAATTGGTGTATGTAATGCAATTATAACACTTTTACTTCATTCCTGAAAACTTGGATGCTTTCAGTGTGGCACTTTAAGCTCTAAACAGCAATATGCTATATACTATTATTTAATGTTTCTGGCTCTCATCCCATGTGCTTATCTCAGTTCAGAAATTGCCTACACTTGAAGTAGAAGTAATTTTTTTTCTTCAGTTGTTCAAAAAAGAGCTAACCTTCAAATACTAACTGAGATTACATGTCTCGTCATCCTAAACTTTAACAGGTTTTCTGTCCCAAATATAAAGTATGGAAAAAATGTGCTACTATGAGCTTTGTAGTATTGGGATAAATGTTTGACCCAAACGGTGGCTGTAGCAGCTACTGTCAGAGAAGCCCTCGTCAAAATTGGAAAAGAGAAAAGAGTGTTTTTTTCCCTCTAACTTCCTATTTTCCATTAGGAGTTCTGTCCATTCAGCGCCTCACTATATTGCCTTATATTGGGTCTCATCTGGATGAAATAATTTCACTCACATGTGTCTATGAGAAACTGCTAATAATTCATAACTCATTTGTTGGTTTCAGGCATAAAACAAGATATTGCATGTGATGCACTTAACACACAACTACTGAGAAATGAATTGGAGGTTGAAATTTAACTAATTAAGCAGTCAGTGTGTGGATTACTTTTGGTTATATACTCATATACTTAACATTATTTAGATTCCTCCTCCCTCACCTTCCCTTCAATTCCAAAATAAAAGTTTGATTTCTAGCCAGCTTATTTATTCAAATATGCATTTGTTTCTTACCTCATGTAAAATATTCTACACCTCATTTCATAGATTTGGGGCTGACATAGACCTAATACAAAATATGAGACCAACATATTACTGAATTAACACTGATTACACTTCATGAGGGATTCTTTCAGTCTGGGACATATTTCCAATAATTTTTTGTTCTTTCCACTTGCCAAGAACTCTGTCACTGTACTAGCTCAGATAGTTGGAAAGTATTAGTCATCAGTTGATATTAATATTTTTAGGATATTTGGTAAGAAAAGAATATTAATAATATAACTAATTAAAAGGACTAATATTTTATGGATAAGATTAATAAAAACAGAAAAAAATACTTCACTGATTTGCATGGGATAAGGAGAATTTTATGCTTTCCTGCATAACTCCATTCTGCTACTTGACTCATCATTGAAGAGGTTAACTTCCACCTCCTAACCTTGTTTAAAGAGAGACATAGATCTGAGCCAGAGCGGCACTATGGGATACACTGCTTCTACTTATAATTTTATATTCTTGCCATAATAATTTCCTTAGAGGCTTTAAATATATTCTTGAAAATTAGAGGGTTTTTTTATTGTAAGAAGTATTTGACCAATAATCCGAACTATCATAGAGAGGCAGTATGGTAGAATGGGTTAAGAGTACAGAATTTTGCACTAAACTATATGGGTTTAAAACCTTGCTTTTATGATTTAATGCCTGGATGAACTTCAGCAAATTTCCGAATCATGTGCCTTGGTTTCCTCATCTGTAAAATGGAGATACTAACGGTACTTATCACAAGGTAAAATGTAAGATTTACAACATTTAATACTTATAAAGTACTCAGAACCATGTCTGAGCATATTAATGATGATATGATTGTCATTATTATTACAATCATTATCAACTTTCTCCTCTCTACCCAATCCTGTTCTTTTTGTTTTTTTTAAAAGATTTATTTATTTATTTGAGAGAGAGAGAGTTTGTACATGAGAGGGGGAGGGACAAAGAGAGAGGGAGGGACTCTCAAGCAGACTCCTCCCTGAGTGCAGAACCGATGCGGGGCTTGATCCCAGGATCATTACCTGAGTCATAATCCAGAGTCAGATGCTCAAACCACTGAGCAACCCATAGGCCCCAAATCCTGTTTTGATTTATTTTTTCTGTTAGTGGTGTCAGTAAGAACACACAAAATATAAATTACCTACTCATTTTTAAATTTTCAACCAAGTAATTGGCTATTATTGACTTTCTCTCTTTGATAGCTCCATCATTTGTGTGTAATTTATATTTCCATCATCACTGATGTAAAGTTCAGAACTTTATCGTTTTCCACTAATACAATTATATGAGCCTCTTAATTGAACTTCTGCCTGCCTTTCTTCATTCAGCATTTTTTAAGTGCCTTCTCTAAACTTTCCAATCCAAATTGCATACCACTGTCAAAGTAATTATTCCAAAGTGTGACTGTAATCATAAGAAAATCCTGTTTAAAGCAAAAACAGTTTCTTATTAGACACAGAATAAAATATAAATTACTTGGAAAGCATGAAAGTGCCTCCAGGAGCTTACCTCAAGGTAATTTCTAGATTCATTTCTTACTATTCCTCTTTGTAGAGGATGTATTATACCCAGACAAACAAAATTAATCAGTATTTCCAGAACACAGTAGTGTACTTATGTTGTTAGATTTTTGGAATTAGTTGTGAAGATTATATATATAAGAATTTAAGCACAAACTGGAAAATAAAAAGAACAAAGAGGTAAATTAAAATATTATTTTGTAAGTTGTAAAAAACTAATGCTGAGACTTCCAAGAGATGCCTTCAAGTATATGAAAGGCTATTCCATGAATGAGGAGTTAAAGATCAGTCTTTAAGATCTCAATAAATGGACATAGATGATGGGACATACAGGGAGATCAATTTCAGTTCAAGTGAAGGAAAAACTTTTTGACAGTAGAAGTCTGCAGAAAGACCACACCTCATGGAATAATTTATATTTCTTTAACTGAAAGTGTTTTTTTTTTTTAATGTTTTCTGTTCACATGATATAGTTTCAGGAAAAGAGAGATTTGAGTCAAATTGCCTGGATAATTTGCCTAAAGTGTGCTTAAAATAGTATGCATTCTATGTAAATCCATTATAAGAAATTTTAGGCAATGTTATATGTGTCTGTGTATGTGCACTTTCTTTTTTATAGAAAGGGGGATGGTTTTCAGTACTCTCAAGGGCTCACCAAGTACATCCATGCATTTCTTTTTTTTTTTTTTCAAGATTTATTTATCTATTTGAGAGAGAGGGGGTGCGGCAGAGGGAGAGAATCTCCAAGCAGACTCACCCCTAAGCAGGGAGCCCAAGGCAAGGTTTCATCCCACAACTGATAAGATCATGACCTGAGCTGAAACCAAGAGTCTGACGCTTAACCGAATGAGCCACCGAGGCTCCCCCATCCACGCATTTCTATATCCGTTTTATTATCTAGAAAGACAGGAAATGAAAATAGCATATATTAATAATGGGTGAATTTGCATACTAATATTATTTATATAATTATTTATGTTGCTTCCTTCTAATACTTTTTATAAAAATTGAAGAAAATGGAGAGCAAGTGGATGAAATTAATTTTTATTTTTTAAATTTTTTAAAGTTTTTGTTTAAATTCCATTTAGTTAACATGCAGTGTAATATTAGTTTCAGGTGTACAATATCACTTGATTCAACACTTCCATACAACACCTGGTGCTCATTACAAGTGCTCTTCTTAATCCCCATCACTTATTTCCCACCCATCTCCCCTCTGATAACCATCAGTTTGTTCTCTATGGTTAAGAGTCTGTTTCTTGGTTTGCCTCTCTCTCTTTTCTTTTTTTTCCCTTTGTGCGTTTGTTTTTTAAATTCCACATATGAGTGAAATCATAGTATTTGTCTTTCTCTGACTTATTTTGCTTAGCATAATACTCTCTATCTCCATTCATGTCATTGCAAATGGCAAGATCTCATTCCTTTTATGGCTGAGAACTATTCCATTGTATATATATACCATATCTTTTATCCATGGATCAGTTGATGGATACTTGGGCTTTTTCCATAATTTGGCTATTGTAGATCATGATGCTATAAACATCGGGGTGAATTCAAAGGGATTTTGAATTTGTATTTTTGTATTCTTTGGGTAAATACATAGTAGTGTGATTGCTGGATTGTAGGGTAGTTCTATTTTTAACTTTTTGAGGAAACTCCATACTGTTTTCCACAGTGGCTGCACCAGTTTGCATTCTACCAATGGTGCAAGATGGTTCCCTTTTCTCTACATCCTCATCAACACCTGTTTCTTGGGTGGTTGATTTTAGCCACTCTGACTGGTGTGAGGTGATATCTCATTGTAGTTTGGATTTGCATTTCCCTCATGATCAGTGACGTTGAGCATCTTTTCATGTGTCTGTTGGCCATGTGTATGTCTTTGGAGAAATGTCTATTCATGTCTTCTTTAATTGGATTATTTGATTTTTGGGTATTCAGTTTTATAAGTTCTTTATATATTTAGGATACTAAGCCATTACTGGATGTGTCATTTGCAAATACCTTCTCCCATTCAGCAGGTTGCCTTTTAGTTTTGTTGATTGTTTGCTTTGCTGTGCGGAAGTTTTTTTATTTTGATGAATTCCCAATAGTTTATTTTTGCTTTTGTTTCCCTTGCCTCAGGAGGCCTATCTAGAAAAACAGTTGCTACAGCCAATGTCAGAGAAATTACTACCCGGACTTTCTTCAAGGACTTCTATGGTTTTAGGTCTCACATTTAGGTCTTTAATCCCCTTTGAGTTTATTTTTATGTACGGTGAAAGAGAATGGTCCACTTCCCTTTTGCTTGTAGCTGTCCAGTTTTCTCAACACAATTATTGAAGAGACTGTCATTTTCCTACCAAATATCCTTTCCTCCTTTGTCAAAGATTAATTGACCATATAATTGTGGGTTCATTTCTGGGTTTTCTGTTCTGTTCCATTGATCTATGTGTCTTTTTTTTTTTTTTTTTTTTTTTTTTTTTGTCCAGTACCCTACTCTTTTGATTACTACAACTTTTGATTACTACAACTTTGTAATATAAGTTGAAGTCTGGGATTGTGACAACTTCAGCTTTGCCTTTCTTCTTCTAGGTTGCTTTGGCTATTCTAGATCTTATGTGGTTCCATAAAAAATTTAGAATTGCTTTTTCTAGCTCTGTGAAAAATGTTGTGGTATTTTTGGTTTTTCATATATAGTATCATGTTATCTGCAAATAGCAAGAGTTTTACCTCTTCTTTGCTGATTTAAATGCCTTTTATTTCTTTCTGTTGTCTGATTGCTGTGGCTAGGACTTCCATTTCTATGTTGAATAAAAATGGTAAGAGTGAACATCCATGTCTTGTTCCTGACCGTAGGGGAAAAACTCTGTTTTACTCCATTGAGGATGATATTAGCTATGGGTTTTCATATGTGGCCTTTATTGTGTTGAGATACGTTCCCCTAAACCCACTTTGTTGAGGGTTTTTATCATGAATAGATGCTGTACTGTGTCAAATGTTTTTTCTGCATCTTTTGAAATGATCACGTGGTTCTTACCCTTTCTTTTATTAATGTGATGTGCCACATTGATTTGCGAATATCGAACCACCTTTGCAACCGAGGAATAAATCCCACTAGATTGTGGTGAATATATTTTTTTGATGTATTGTTGGATTTAGTTTGCTAGTATTTGTTGAGGATTTTTGTATCTATGTTCTTCAGAGATATTGGCCTGTAGTTATCTTTTTTAATAGAGTCTTTATCTGGTTTTGGTATCAGTGTAATGTTGGTCTCAGAGTGAATTTGGAAGTTTTCCCTCCTCTTGTATTTTTTGGAATAGTTTGAAAGAATAGGTATTATCTTCTTAAATGTTGGTAGAATTCAACTGTAAAGCCCTCTGCCCCTGGACTTTTGTTTATTGGGAGTTTTTTGACCATTGATTCAGTTTCTTTGCAGGTTATCAGTCTGTTCAAATTTTCTATTTCTTCCTGTTTCAGTTTTGGTAGGTTATATATTTCTAGGAATTTATCCATTTCTTTGGCATATAGTTCTCATAATAGTGTCTTACAATTGTTTATATTTCTATGGTGCTGGTTGTTACTTCTCTCTCATTTGTGATTTTATTTATTTTGGCCCTTTTTCTTTTCCTTTTGATAAACTGGGCTGGAGGTTTATCAATTTTATTATTTTTTTCAAAAAAACAGCTCCTGGTTTTATTGATGTATTTTATTGTTTGCTTGTTTTTTTGTTTGTTTTGTTTTTTAGTTTTCATATGATTAATTTTTACTCTAATATTTATTATTTTCTTCCTTCTGCTGGGCTTAGGCTTCATTTGTTTTTCTTTTTCTAGGTCCATTAAGTAGGAAGATTAAGTTGTTTATTTACGATTTTTTTTTTCATCTTGAGATAGGCGTGTATTGCTAAATGCATCCTTCTTAGAATCACCTTTGCTGTATCCCAAAGGTTTGCTTTTTTTTTTTTTTACTGTTGTGTTTTCATTTTCATTTGTTCCATGTAATTTTTTATTTCTTCTTTCATTTTCTGGTTTACCCATTCATTGTTTAGTAGCATGCTATTTGACCTCTGTGTACTTGTGGTCTTTCCAGATTTTTTTCTTGTGGTTAACTTCTGGTTTCATAGCATTGTGGTCAGAAAAGGTGCATGGTATGAATTTGATCTTCTTGAATTTGTTGAGGCCTGTTTTGTGGCCTAATATGTAATCTATTCTGGAGAATGTTCCATGTGCACTTGTAAAGAATGTGTATTTTGCTGTTTTAGGATGGAATGTTCTGAATATATCTGTTAAGACCATCTTGTCCAGTGTGTCATTCAAAGTCATTGTTTTCTTCTTGATTTTCTGTTTAGATGATCTGTCCATTGATGTAAGTGGGATGTTAAAGTCCCCTTCTATTATTATATTTTTATTCATTATTCCTTTATGTTTGTTATTAATTTTTTTTATGTTTTTGGGTGCTCCCATGTTGGGCTCATAAATATTTACAGTTGTTAGATCTTCTTGTTGGATTATCTCCTTTATTATTATATAGTGTCCTTCTTTGTCTCTTGTTACAATCTTTGTTTTAACATCTAGTTTTTCCAATATAAATATTGTTACTCTGGCTTTCTTTTGACATCCATTTGCATTTTAAATGTTTCTCCATCCCCTCACTTTCAATCTGCAGATGATGTCTTTAGGTATAAAATGAATCTCTTGTAGGCAGCATATAGATGGGTCTTTGTTGTTGTTGTTGTTGTTGTTTTGTTATTGTTTTTATCCCTTCTGTCACCTCATGTCTTTTGATTTGAGTGTTTAGTACACTTACATTCAAAGTAATTATTGATAGATATGTATATATTGCCATTATGTTACTTGTTTTGTCATTGTTTCTGGAGATTTTCTCTGATTCTTTCTTGTCTTCATGTTTTGCTGATTTTCTTTAGTGATATATTTGGATTTCATTCTCTTTATTTTTTGCATGTTCATTAGTGGTTTTTGGTATATGGTTACCCCATTAGGTTTTTATATAACCTCTTCTGATTATAGCAGTCTATATTAGATTTATGGTTAAGTTTGAACCCATTCTTTTTTCCTCTCCTCCCCACATTTTAGGTATGTTATTACATTTTATATCATTTTTTGTGAGTTCCTTGACTAATTCTTTACAGAAATATATATTTTTACTGTTTTGTGTTTCCTACCTCTATACTGTCACTTTTGCTCTCTCCTTTCTACTCAAAAGTCCCCTTTAATATTTTTTGAAGGTCTGGTTTAGCAGCCACAAATTCCTTTAGTTTTTATTTGTCTGGGAAACTCTTTTTCTCTTCTTCTTCTTAATGATAGCCTTGCTGGATAGAGTATTCATGGTTGCAGTTTTTCCTATTCAGCACTTTGAATATATCATGCCACTCTCTTCTGGCTTACCAAGTTTCTGTTGAAAATCTTCAGCTAGCCTTATGGGTTTTCCTTATTTAGTCTTGTTGCTTTTAAGATTTTTTTTCTTTATTGTTATATTTTTCAAATTTAATTATAATATGTCTTGGTTTTGCCTGTTTTTGGTGATTTTCATGGGAGTTCTCTGCGCCCCCTGGATGTTTCTTTCCCCATATTAGGGAAGTTTTCTGCTATTATTTCTTCAAATAAATATTCTGCCCCCTTTCTCTCTCTTCTGGGACTCTTAGAATATGAATGTTACTATGCTATGTTTGATGGAGTCACTGAGTTCTTTAAGTCTATTCTCATTTTGCATAATTCTTTCTCTCTTTTGTTTAGTCATTGCTTTCCATTACTTTGTCTTCTGGTCATTAATTCATTCCTCTGCTTCTTCCAGACTGCTGTTCATTGCATCAAGCCTGTTTTTAATCTTGTTCATTGCATTTTTCATTCCTGATTTCTTTTTAATTCTTTTATCTCTGTGGTAAGGGTCTCACTGATGTCTTCTCTTCTTTCTCAAGCCCAGTGAGTATCCTTATGGTCATTGCTTTAAATTCTCCCTCAAGCATGTTACTTATATCTGTTTTGCTTAGTTCTCTGGCCATGGCCTTACCTTGTTCTTCCATTTGGGATAAATTCCTCTGTCTTCACATTTGGCTAAATCTCTGCCTTCTTCTCTGTGGTAGAAAAACCAGTTATAGTTCCTGCTTCTGAAAGTAATGGCCTTATGAAAAAGAGGTCATGTAGTGCCCAGGGCTGGTGCTTTCAGGGAGTATCTCTGCTGTGTGCTGTGTCCACTCTGCTCTTGTGTTCTGGCTGTTCTATCATTCAGGCCATTTGTTTGCAGAAGCTCTCCTTGCCTTCTGAGGGTAGAGTTTGGTCCCTGGCCTAAAGGTGGTGAGTTTTAACTAGGTGTGCTCTGGTCTTCTTGTGAAATGAGACCTGTCACCAATCCACCAGAGCAAAACTCTCTGGTTGGGCGACAAGTTCTGGGCATGGGTTTGTGCTGGTCTTCTTGAGGGGAGAGGTCTGCCACATTGGGACTGAAGTAAGTGTGACTGAGAAGGGCAGTTCACTGGAGTACATGGGAGCTCAATTTAAGCAATTTAGACAGCCACTGTCAGCACTGCACTGTTTATAGGCGGTTCTGTTTATGTTGTATGGTGAGGGAGGGAAATGTCACTGGTCAGCATTTTTGTCCTCAGAGAGGTGCCTTCCTGATTGCTGCCTCTCAGGGATATGCTCTGAGAAGAGCAACTAATCTCCCCAATGTGTGCCCCAAGCACTTTTCAGATGGCTGTTTCCACAATGCATGCCCCCAGGTTGTTTGCCTAACTTCTCTCCAAGAACAGCACAGTGCTATTGGGGCTCTATCCCAGCCAAGCCCACTGACCTTTAAAACCCCAGTCTTTAAGCCCCACTGTTTGCAAGAACTCATGCAATTCAGCCTTTTCACTTTCCAAGCAATGGCTATGTGCATTCCCTTGTGTGCTCCATTCTCTCTTCTCCATAACCATGGCTCCCTCCCCTCTGTAGCAGCCAGGATCCTAAACCACACCTCCACACTTCCTACCTTCTTTGATGTGGCTTTTTCTCTACTTTTAGTTGTGGCATTTGTTCTGCTAGTCTTCAGGTTGATTTCTGGGGTGTTTAGGATGATTTGATAGCTATATAGTTGTATTCATGGGACAAGATGAGCCTAGGGTTCTCCTACTTCACCATCTTCACCCTCTCCAAATTGAATTTTTAAATATTATTAAATTACAGAGGTGTATTCATTTTTTTATTATTTAGTATGTTACATGGGAGAAAAATAACCCCTTCACTCTTATAATCTTTTTACCATAGAAATAAATAAAAATGATCTGCTCGTGGCCATGTTGGAGTAACTGGTACCAGCCATGCTCTTCTGATGCAGCTATAAAACTAGGTAAAAAATATGAGTCAATTGTTTTAGACATTAATAAATAGGAAGTAATAAACTGCATTTTTGTGGAGACAGCTATATGCTTACCTTGACTCTCTTCCTGGAGGCATGTTCAGAGTACATGAAGATAAAACGTAAGCAGAGTACAGTAGTATAATGAGGTGAGGAGGCTAAAATGGTTAGAATTTGTGGAGCAGTATATTGTAGAGAAGGGAACTATGAAGCAGAAGACTTCAGATGCTGTGTGAGGTACACTGTATGTTTTTCACAAAAGTTTGGAACATGTATACACAGACTCTCCAGTGCTTAGGACAAAGCAGTTATTACAGAACTGAGAAGTAAATGAAGACACCCAAGTGTGCACAGTGCTGAGATATGTTGCACTTTTAACAAGACAGAGTAGAGAGCATAATTACGTGTATCCCAGGCATTTTGTTGAGATTTCAAAAAGGTCATATTTTAGGAGAAATAATCATGCACCTAAGAATAAGACAAACTGCAACATGCCTAAATAAATTATAAATAAATAAATACCTGGAAATATTGGAAGAATCCACCAGTAATTTAATGATTGCAAGAATATAATTCGGGTGCCTGGGTGGCTCAGTTGGTTAAGCGACTGCTTTCGGCTCAGGTCATGATCCTGGAGTCCCTGGCTCGAGTCCCGCATCGGGCTCCCTGCTCAGCAGGGAGCCTGCTTCTCCCTCTGACCCTCCCCCCTCTCATGTGCTCTCTCTCTCTCATTCTCTCTCTCAAATAAATAAATAAAATCTTTTAAATATATATATATAATTCGATATCCTTCAAAGGAAGGTCACACAATTCAAGCTCTACCCAATGTGTCACACAATGTTCAGCATGTAATCACAAATCACTATACATGTAAAGAAGCAGGAAAATAGGCCCATAATCAAGATCTCAATGTGACCTAGCGTTAGAATTGGCACACAGACTTTAAACATCCATTATAAATATATTCTAGGAATAAAGGGAATAATATGACATAATGAGGTAATGAATAAGAAATGTCAGCAGAGAAATGAAACTGTCAAAAAGAACAGAAAAGAAGTTTTAGAGTAGAATATTATATTATCTGAAATTAAAAGAAAAATTCACTTGACAGGCTTAATCAAAGATTTCAGACTATAGGTGGAAAAATTGTGAACTTGGGCATAGATCAACATAAATTATGCCACTGGAGAATAGAAAAAAAAATAAGTAAATGTGACTAGACCCTCAGTAACCTATAGGACAATTCATATGCTATAAAAAGGGTTCTAGAAAGAAAAGAAATATGGGGGGGGGGGGGCTAGAACAAAATAATGGCTTAAAATTTCCCAAATTTTTGGGAAAATATTTGGTAAAAAATACCAAATCATAGATTCAAGAATCATGGTTAACACCAAGTTTAAACAATACTAAGAAAATCACACCAGTGTACATTATAGTGAAACTGTTATAAACGACAAAAAAGAGAAACTGTAAATCCATCAGAGGGGAAAATAATGAAGCATTACAGAAATGGGAATGTGGTATATTTACTAGCTAACTTCTCATCCGGAATGATGAGAGTCAAAGACAAAATAATGGCATCTTCAAAATGTTGAAACAAACAAAACTCTCATCCTGGATTCTGTATTCAGTAAATGTATTCTTCAGAATTAAGGATAAAGTAAAGATATTTTCAAATAAATGGGAGGAAATTTGTTACCAATCGAATTGTATAATAAGACAAGATTAAGGGGCTCCTGGGTGGCTCAGTCATTAAGCGTCCGCCTTCGGCTTAGGTCATGATCCCAGGGTCCTGGGATCCAGCCCCACATCAGGCTCCCTGCTCAGCAGGAAGCCTGCTTCTCCCTCTCCCACTCCCCCTGCTTGTGTTCCCTCTCTCACTGTGTCTCTCTCTGTCAAATAAATAAATAAAATTTTTAAAACAAAAAATAAGACAAGATTAAGGAAGTTCCTCAGCAGGCAAATGATACCAAGTAAAAACTCAGATGTTCAAGAAGAATGAAAAGCACCAGAAAAGTAACTATGTGAATATTTTTTTTAAATACAGTGATCTTTATTTGTTATCTTTTAGTTCTATAAGGGAAAAAATGTGACTTCATATCAAAAATATAAATATGTATTTTGTATTAGTAATATAGGTAGAAATATATGACTGCATTGGATAAAAAAGAAAGACTAGAAATGGAATTATACTGGTGTATAGCTACTACATGATGTGGTATAATATTCAATTTAAGCAGACAGAATAAACCTATTAAAATAAAAATATATGAAGAGCAAAAGCTTAAAACTAATAGAAAAAAGAATTGAAGACTAAAAGTAATTAAAAACAAAAGGAGACACAGATAAGTTGAAAGTAAAGGAATGGGTAGAAAAAGATGTATCATGCTCAGGGTAACTACAGGAGAGCTGATACGTGTATACTATTATTAGTTAAAGTAGACGTAAAGACAAGGAGTTTTGGGGTGCCTGGGTGGCTCAGTCATTAAGCATCTGCCTTCGGCTCAGGTCATGATCCCAGGGTCCTGGGATCGAGTCCCACATCGGGCTCCCTGCTCTGCGGGGAGCCTGCTTCTCCCTCTCACACTCCCCCTGCTTGTGTTCCCTCTCTCGCTGTGTCTCTCTCTGTCAAATAAATAAAATCTTTTTTTTTAAAAGACAAACATATGTATTCCACCTTCCCACCCTTGTGATTTCTTTGAGCTGATAGTACCCACATGCTGAGTAGAAATGTGAAATCGAAGTTCTATGGTTATGTTTCTAAAACATTCTGTAATCTGTGAAACTCTTTTCTGACATGAAATTGAAGCTTCCCAGTGAAGTATGTGTGGGGTCTTAGATCTCTGTCTGCTTAGCAGGCCCCTTTAACCTGTTAAGAAATAGAATACTCTAAAGAAATTAAAGGAAAACCAAGAGTTCTAGTAATGCATTGTGCCAACACTGTGCCCCCATGTGTTTCAAGGCAAATGTCCATCAGTACATGAGTATCTGTATATTTCTCAGGAGCCTATCACACTTTCAGGCTTCATATGTGCGTCACTTGACCCCTAACCTACCACAGTCTGAGGGGTCTTCTAAAACCAATCTGGTTTGTTGGGAGTAATGCTGTCCTTACATATAATTAACATAATTACGTGGGGGATATAATTAATATAATTTACTAGAAATGTACTTTATGTGAAAATATTGCATTCTAATCTGTAAGGAGAAGGGTCCCATAGAAATGTGATCAATTTGTTAAAATATGTTCATCTAGATATTCCAAATGGAAATCCTTTACTATGTGATGAAAAAGGAAATCCTCCAGAAATGAGTCTGACATGTTTGAGAGAAAGAGAAAAAAAAAAAAAATCACTCTTTTTAAAATCACTTTCTATAATGCTAATTTTATACCCATATAAATTTACTTAGAGGTCTAATGGCCATCTCAATTTAAATAAATTTTATATTAAAACATTTGACCATGGAACAGATGAAAAAGGAGATTATTTGTATTGGAAACTGTGGGATTTTTTTAAACAAAATAATCATTTTAAGTTCTCCTAAACAGCAAATTTACCTATGACTTTTATAATGTATTTAATATAAGGGAGACTTTATGTACAACTTTTAGATAGAAAAGGTGAAAATGGGGTTTAAGTGATTTCTCTTAAAATGAGCTCTTTAAGACTACTTTTCTTAGTAAGCTTTTCTTCTCTAATCTTCTTATCTTCTCATTTGGTCTTTGTTTACAAAAATAAGATACCTTGATTTTCCTGTATATTAAATTATAATCAAATAATTATGATTCTTCATAAAATCAAAGTATGAAAATATAAAGAAAAAATGTAAAAGGAAGTAAAATAAGAATAGAAAACCTGAAGCCTTGGGGCTTGAAGAACACAGAATGGCATCAAGAACATGAATTCTGTGTTCACATAGTGGTAATACATTTAGTTATACTCTTTCTCCCTTCTCCATTTCTGGGTACTGGCAAATGCCAGGAAAACTATATATTACTGTGTGACATTAGCAGTACTTTGTAATGATGATAGTCAATGTAGTGAGAATTAGTTTTATATGAATATGTTTCAGTTAATGTTTGTTACTGTATTTCACAAAGGTGTGAAGGAAGCAAGGAAGCCAATTCTAAACCAAAATTGAAAATTTGGGGAATATATAATCCCACAAAAAATTATCGTTTGAAGCTTAAGGAGAAGAGAAGATGTGAGGATCTTGTACATTTAGTTGTCCAGAATCTCTTTTCCACTGTTTATTTCCTGTTTAATTTGATTACTACTGATCATCCGACTTGGAGTGGCGGTTTCTTCATATGCTGCAGACTAGAGATGGTTGTGTGTATGATTTAAATTCAATTACAACATGGATTCATTCAAGAGTTGCTAGATGTATTTCTACTACCATGGTAGAACACTCTTACTAATAATCTTAATGTAATATTTTTAGATTTATTTAGAATACCTCATATGTGGACATCTCTTTCACAAAATTAATATATAAATTGAGTATTTGTACTCTCTGATAATTAACAGCCCATTTTCCTATGAGACTATTTTTTGAAGTGTAATATTTTTGTTTTAGGTATGTCTAAAAGTAGTTGAATGCTTTTATACCTCAGTTTCTCTCTGCACTATATAGAACTAATTTTTATGCAGAGAACTAAGCAGTGATTATTATGAAAAAAAAATGTACTAGGCATCTATTGGTGTTCATCGTTAATCCTGGAATGGGTCTGGAGGTTAAAACTACTTAGAGAAAATGAAAGGATTACTAGCTGATGGAGTGTTTTATGGTTTCCTTCTTGCTTGTTTGCTTTCTTTTTTTTTTTGTCATCACTGACAGTACAGACAAAAAGATGGCCTCAACATTTATTAACAAGAAAATATAATTTTATTTGATGAGTTTTTTTTTATTTTGAATATTCCCTACTTTAAATTTTGTTTGTTTGTGATTATTAGAGACTTCCTAATTATTATTTTATTTTACTTGACAGAGAGAGAGCAGGAGAGCACAAGCAGGGGGATTGGCAGACGGAGAGGGAGAAGCAGGCTCCTGGCTGAGCAGGGAGCCTGAAGCAGGGCTTGATCCCATGACCCTGGGACCAGAGCCGAAGGCATTTGCTTAACCACCTGAACCACACAGATGCCCCCCTAATTAATTATTTTATACCCAGGTTAGGAGACTATGTCAGAAGAACAAGGACTCCACAACGCTAACTAGAAAATAAGAAAATGCAAAACAATAAAATGGAAAAATTTAATCTAAATACCATGGCATGGGCAAAGATCATGAGAAACTTCCTTTCAAGTAGGCAAAAGGATCACCTCACTTAGACACTTACAGATTTCCTCATTTCAAAGGTTTATACTAATTTCTTGACTTTCTAGGACTCTTAGTCTTAGTAGGAAAGACTGTACAGTTATAAGTTCTATTTGTTTTATTACTTTAGCATCTTTTTTATTCAGGTCTATATAGAAAGTAGGACAGATAATAAAATCGCAAAAGTGAGATTTTTGTAAATATTTTAATAGTATTTAATGGCTAGCGTGTAGAGACAATGTTTTCTTCCTAAGTTGTTCTATCTAGAGATAGTCATAGTTAGAACCATATTTGAGTGCTTAATTTTCTGGTGCCACTAAATTTGGGAAGGTTAGATTGAATTATATATCGGATGCTTCTTTATGTGTTTGATAGTGTCTAATGTGTACTACCTTAAGTTTATTGTGTGTGGTCCGAGTTTATAGCTTCTCAAACTTTTGGAAATTAATAGATTTCATATAATACATTTATGCAATTATTTCTAATAGCCTTTCTGTTAAAAAAAATCAGTTTTCTTGGGAAGTACTGAATCTCTACTATTACAGATGTTCAAAGAAACTTTGGTAGGGCTTTTTTTTGGAGAGAAATAATAGTACAAAGATCAAATGAGTAATTAGAATAGATTTCCTTTAAAATCAGCCAACACTTAGAACTTTTTTACTGACTGGTTAAAGAAAGCTGTTATTTTCAGAGGGAAATTCAATTTCCCTAGTAAACTGACAATGAAATTTTACAAATGCTTATTTTTATTATTCTAAATTATTTTTAAGTTTTGCTATGATAAATCATTTTCGTATTTTATCTATTTCATTAGTTCAGTGAAGGAGAATAACTATATGAAATTAAGTTCATTTTTTTCACACATTATAGTGAGGTGGCATTGTATGGTCAACACCAAGGTCCTATTAAAAAAAAAAAATCTTTACTTCCATACGTTAAAGAGAATTTGAAGACCAAATGGTTCGTGTTTAATATAGTTCATAGGAATGCTTGTGCACTCCTGATTTAATTTAATCATTTTCCCTCAATGACCATGAAGAGTCATGTTAAAATGAAGTGTTATTAAAGTGAAGTGCTCTGGTATTTAAAATACACGATGGGGGTGTGGGGAGTGTTAATTGCATAGAGTAAAGACAGGGACAATAACATCTAAATGCAATGCTCTTTTCTTGTAAAGTCAATGATAAAAACCTAGAGATATAATCCTCCAAAGTGGTCCAAAAATCAACTTATAGGCTAAGTAGGGTAATTTATTTTGATTGCACTTGCAGGGAGAATGTGAATTTCAAAGCAAGTATAATTTTCCAAGGCAGTATTAATGGATTGTTCCCTTTTGCCCAATATGATAGATGTGCTGTAATAATCAGAGAAATAGCAAAGGGATAAGGAAACAAAAGTGCTTACAAACAATCATTTTATTATAAGAACCGATTTAATATGCATAGGATACTATTTTGCAAATAAAAAAACATTTATACTAAAAATGTAATTAATATTATAAATAAAAATAATTTGAATATATTTGATTATATGCTTTCCCAAATGGGCAAAGCTATACAATGTGGGCTATGTTGTAAATTCAGGGAATTCTAGTTCTCTCTTTTTTTTTTTTAAGATTTTATTTATTTATTTGAGACCAAGAGAATGAGAGACAGAGAGCATGAGAGGGAGGAGGGTCAGAGGGAGAAGCAGACTCCCCGCTGAGCAGGGAGCCTGATGCGGGACTCCAGGATCATGACCTGAGCTGAAGGCAGTCGCTTAACCAACTGAGCCACCCAGGCGCCCATGGAATTCTAGTTCTCTTGAGAAGGTGTTCTAAAGGTTGCTATGCAGATGTTTGGCAAAATTGTGGCAATTCTAGGACAATCTATACCAGTATCAGAAAATAGTATACTTTGTTAAATGATTTAGCAGTGACAAAGTTTGATCTGTTACTATGACAAGTTCAACAATATTCTATATTGTTTTCAAAGATGATGATTTAACATAAAGAACAGATAAGAATTTTCTAAGATGTTTTTATAGCAATAATATATAGTCTATCAACTGTATGTATGGTCACAGGCTATGCATGTTGACAAATGTACATTTCAGAGCTATGCATGCTCTAACCAGAGTAAGAAACAATACTGAATTGTCAAGGATGTGGAAGGATCCAGCAAAGTGAAAAAAATAGACCTAAAGTGTGAATTTCCTAAAAAGGCAATAAGGAAGAGGAGGATTCTCTAAATGTAAAAATGTAAAACGGGACAGACTAGTATATTTATGTATTTGGGAAAATAATTTGTATTAAGAATGACTATGATTTTTACAACAACTGGAATTAGAATTAAATATTGAAGGAAAAAATGACTCATCATTTGGGAATTCTTTCTAAATAATGCAGCTATTCAATCTCAGTCCACTTGGGTATATCTTCCTCGAATAAACTATCTCAAAATATAGAAATCAGGGCCAAATCTCAATGGAGCTTGGCAGAAATTCACAGAAACAAATAACATCTAAATGAGTTTATGTCATAGTGAGGATTTTCTAAGTTCTGTAAATGAAACAAACTTGGCTTAAGAAAAATCAGACCTACATGTAATGTTCTAAGACATTCAGACAGATTTCATGAGATTATGTTTCAGCTGGATATACACAAAGCCAGAAAATATTTTGAACTCTATTATGTCTCTTTTTTCTTTCTCTTCTTTATTATGACACATTGTCTTATTTACACTTTCTTGGCCGATGCCAAATTATTTTTAGGAGGCTCCTTTTGGTAGACTTTCCAGAGATGAGACGATGCACAAAGTATTTATTTCTTTAATATGAAACAGGACAATAAATGAGTGCGAAGGAACAAGCAGGTGTCTCAGTCCCTACTGGCAATGTCTTCTAAGAAATTCATGTGGGAAAATGTCCTATGAAAGAAATTGTTGCCACACATATGACTTCAGTACTTGGCACTAAATTCCATTTACAAAATAGTGTAGAATGTTAAACTAAAATAAATTAGCCTCCAGAGAAAATGGCAGGATTCAAAATAAAGAAATAAAATCTTTTTTAACAAATGGTTTTATGAAATATCCATTCTTATTTAGTGTTACTTCACAATGTTTTGGAATTTTATAAATGGAAAACTAATATCACCACGCTCTTCAACCTTAGTTGAAATAAGACACCATACAGAACCACATGTATACTTACATGGGATTTATTTCATAAAATTTAAGTCCTGTGTGGTTTCAGTCTTCTGAGGATTCATATGATCCTGGAATACAACCTATAGAAAAAAATAGTCATAGGCTCCTGCTTACAACTCAGTGCTAGCTCTAAACAAAACTATGCAATTGATCAAGTTTATCTTTGTACCAGTACTTTTTCCTTTTGAAATATCTTTTTTTTTCCTTCTCATTCCTCTGACCCAGATACTCTTTATTTTCTCATCTGTCAAACACAATTTACAGAAAAGGAAATCTGTGCTATCACGACTTTTGAAACTTTGATAAAGCACCACTACACATGGAATAAAATCCATGATAGGGGCGCCGGGTGGCTCAGTTGGTTAAGCAACTGTCTTTGGCTCAGGTCATGATCCTGGAGTCCCTGGATCGAGTCCCGCATCGGGCTCCCTGCTCAGCAGGGAGTCTGCTTCTCCCTCTCCCGCTCCCCCCTCTTGTGCTCTGTCTCTAAAATAAATAAATAAAATCTTAAAAAAAAAAGAATAAAATCCATGATATGATGATGATGATGATGATGATGATGGCATTTGAACTCTTTCCACATCAGATCACATTTTATATCTTAATTTCTTCTACAACCCACTCAGTGAGCCACTCTACCTACTTTTAATATATTCTGTCAATTCTTGAATCTAGTACTAAATTAACATTGCTCTGTAAAGTAATATTCCTTTTACTTGACTTGTCAATGTGTTTTTCAGTCTTTAATAATGGAAAAAAAGTCTCAGCGTCAAATTAGATGTTTTCTTGTTCTCTCTTGCTTTTGTGCTCTCTCCTTCCCTCTTTCTCCTGAATGTCAAGTCTTTCATTAATAACTGTTCTGTAATATTTGTGGTCAGTCTGCCTAGTATTTTTCTAATGGTTTCATTCATTAGCTAGATTGCAGTTTGAAGGTGTGGGGTATTATTTGTCCCTTGTAACTTCCACATAGTATGAAATGCAGCAGGTGCGTTAGTTATTGTTTAATGCACAACAAATGACCACAAATTTAGCAGCTTAAAAAACACATTTATTATCTCACAGTTTTCGTGGGTCACGATCTAGGCACAGTTTACCTGGGTCCTCTGCTTCTGTGCTTTCATTAAGCTTCAATCAAGGTATCAGCCAGGGCTGGAGTCTCATCTCAAATCTTGACTAGGAAATGATTCACTCCCAAGCTCATTTGGTTGTTGGTAGGCTTTTGTTCCTTTCCTGTCATTAGTCTGAGGGCCTTAGTTTCTTATTAGTTGTTCTCAGGCACTCAGAGAAAGAGAGTTTGCTGGCAAAACCAAAGTTACAGTCTCATAATCTAATCACATACACACAAAGAAAAGACATTCTCTCCAGGTTGAGTTATTCTATTGCTTAGGAACCAGTTTCTCAGGGAGGAAGAGCTTATACAAATATGTAATAAGGAGAGGGATAACATTGGGATCCACCCATGGAAGTTACTTATCACAGTATTTGCTAAATTTATTATCAATTACTTATAATTTATTTTGCTCCAAAGTCCTTTTGTGCTGCTTTAAAGTATATTTGTGTTTTATTTTATTTTATTAAATATTTTATTTGAGAGAGAGAGAGAAAGTGCATGCACAAGTGGAGGGGAGGGGCAGAAGAAGAAGCAGGCTCCCCTCTAAGTGGGGAGCTGGATGCAGGGCTTGATCCTAGGACCCCAGGATCATGACCTCAGCCAAAGGCAGATGCATAACCCACCGAACCACCCAGGTGCCCCTGAAGTATATTTGTGTTTTAGACATTTCTCTAATTTAGTCCCTGTTTGAGAAAGTCAAAGCATGCGAAAAAAAAAAATACTAGAACTTAAGAGGGAGGAGTACATTCTTAAACTTGGCAGGCATTGGTCTAATCAATAATGCAGTTCTGTTTTGTCTCGTTCATTTTTCTTTACCATATAACAATCTAAAGATATAATAAATAATTTACTTTTAATAAATAATTTCATCTTTAATGAAAAATTATGATTTCCAAATATTTTCCTACTATTTATACTTTTCTTGGACACAGTTCTTCAGTTCTTGATTCACTGTGAGACACGTTACAGACGTTTCAATTTTTAAGACCGCTGTACAATGCAATTTTTTTTATCAGTTATCCAGGATCCACTTAGGGCAAAAAACAAAAGCAAAAACAAAAGAACAATAAAAACAACAAGAAAACCTCCAAAAACACCAGAATTGATCCTTAATCCCAATCATTCCCCAGAAAAAGACCATAAGCTCAGGGTTCCTGTGCAGCTCATTTATTAAAAGTGCCCCCAGGAGAAAAGAGTGAGGACGTAAGGAATTCAAGCAAAGTACAATCACAGGCAAAGCCCCAGGCTGAGCCTGACCTTATGGATTAGCTCTGGGTAAATTATGCTTCAGAAACTGATCCAACTGTAAGCAAAGACGCTGGCACTTCAATATTTCTGGACTGATCAGATATTGGTCAAGGACAGCTTGAGGAGATTTAGCTTTCAGGCACTTGGGGTGTCTGCAGGTGGGACAAATTTGTTACCATAGCCTGAGGACAGCTTCCCAAAGAAAGTTACAGGTAGGCACCTTCTAATTAAAATAGAACACAACAAAATACAGATGCTGGGGGATAGGCACATAGCTATAGTATATAGGATCAAAGGGATGGAGATGGGGCACCTACAGTTGGATAGTAACCAATTAGGACAGTTGAGTTACACTTGCCAGTCACATTTTCACTAATGTAATTCTCTGTTCTATCCTTCCAGTCATTTTCTTTATGTTTTAATCTAACCATACTTCTCTTTATTCCACCAAAGTTAGTTCCTCTTTTCAAATCTTGGCTTCAACTAGAATTGTTCCTCTGAAAAGACTCCTCCCCAAAAACAAAGTTCACTTGTTTTTTTTCACCTTTCCTCCCCTACCACCTCTCCCTCAACTCCACAAATAACACCAAAATCCAATGGAAAAAGTGATAAATATATGTTCTTGTCGTAATTAACTTTTAAAACATCACAATGTAAATGTCGTTGACTACTAAGATATATATGTCACTGAACGCCTGTGACATCTGACTACAGACAGCCTTTAATTATCCTCTGATGACAGTATGCATGACTCTCTATCCTGTGTTGCGTTATTCCTATATCTCCCATCTCTGCTACATATTTGACAACCTGAACTCCAGAATATTATCCTTCATCACGCTTAGAATCCAAAAAAGCTAACTACAACCAACATTACACTGAGAAACCTCTGTGTCACAAGCAATATGTGGGATTATTAAATTGTGTACACCTTTATTATGTCAGGCTTATGTCAAGGATGTGATCATTGTTCAGACAATTTGGAAGTTAGATGGCTTATAGAGTCCTTTTACCCTTTTCTGGGTGTCTTGAGTCAATCGTTTTTAGAACACAACTTTAGAAGTTTTTAGAAATTTAATATGCACAAATGAAAACTAAAGACTCATCATTACACCTTAGTTAATCCATGTCTTTAGTTTGCAAGGATCACACATGAAGAGGGAAAGTTTATTTCCAAAAGGGACAGACAGATTTTATAATCTATGGGTTCAACAGTGAAAATCATAGATTAACCAGGCTTCAATTAGGCATGAGATAAAGATAGCCTCACACAGTTTAATAGCAATTGCAGATATTCATGAATCTTCTCAGGGAATCTGCACCATTAATGTGACATATCTACTCCCTGAGTATCCAATTATTAAAAAACAAAACAAAACAATCAGAAATATATCGGATACATTCAAAATGTCATGTTGTGTTTTAGGTGCTCTTTCTGTGTTCACATATTTATCCATGTTTCCCCACCAGAACAAATTTCCTCAGATTCTATTATATGTATATAATTATTAATATGATATATATAACATATAATATAATATATTAATATAATAATATTATTATATTATTTATATATTATTTATTTATTATATATCTATTATATAGATATATATATAAAGTTTCTCAACCTCATAACTTCTGCATAGCAAAGTTTCTAGTAAAAGGAAGATGAATCCCATGGGCATGCTCTACATGCTAGAAAGAGGTTCAGTATTTAAAATAAGTTAAGGGAAGTGAGAAAATTGCTAATTTGAATGTTCACCCTCATGTAGTTCTCCTCTTTTTGGAGACATAGAGAAAGTGTAACATTCTCCCTCCTTGAATTTGGGTAAGTCATGTGACTTTTGGCCAAGGGTTCACAAACAGGATATAGATGAAGATAGTTACAAAAAAAATCCCTGCCTTGACCAACCAGCATTTTTCCAACCAATTTTCTGACAAATTTACATATATATGTAAATAAATATAAATATATAAACATTTATTTACATATATATAAGGGCGCCTGGGTGGCTCAGTTGGTTAAGCGACTGCCTTCGGCTCAGGACATGATCCTGGAGTCCCTGGATTGAGTCCCGCATCGGGCTCCCTGCTCGGCGGGGAGTCTGCTTCTCCCTCTGACCTTCCCCCCTCTCATGTGCTCTCTCTGATTCTCTCTCTCTCAAATAAATAAATAAAATCTTTAAAAAAAATAAATATATATAAATATATATGTGTGGGCATATATATCTCCATTCACTCTCTTGTAATTATAGGTATATTGTATCATTCAGTGTATGTATACAGACTACATTTTTAAAGAAACATTTAGAGTAGTGACTTGGGCTGAAGGCAGATGACATTCAGCCGCAAGAAAATCTATGTAAATTGTTGGTTTTATGTGCTATAAGAATTTTATTGTTTTTATGCTCCTATTCATATTTTATAAGGACTAAATGTGAAATTATAGTCTCTTCTTTTTTTGGTTAATAACTTTAAAATACTATCTTTTCTCCCCTGTTCTCATTTTTCTGGTCACACACACACACTCCACTTCCAATCCCATAGATACATATTTTTTTCGAAGCATCATTAGTAAACGTTTACCATAACAGAGCTGCCCAACATACAGCTTCTTTAGGTACCTATCACTGGAGGACTGAAATAATCTTTCATATCCTTTCCAGCTTTCTACGTTATCACTGCTTCTCTCCCTTTGGGAGCTTTACAATTTAATAATAAAGACATGCTTATATTTCACCTACATTAGCCTGTGGTGTTCAAGGACTTGATGACTTTGTTTTTTTATATTTCTTTAGGTTAAAATGTTTTTTCTTCCTTTTTTCACTAGTGAAATTCATCCACCATGATCTGGCTTAGGTGTTTCATGTACATAGTGGATGTTCCTTCATGTATCGCTTGGCTTCATATTATTTTTGCTTTCTTTTAATTTATGTAAATCTGTCCATCCAGCTGTTCAGTGGGCTGTGATTCCCTTCTGCACATATTTATTCAGGTCTAACATGTGCCAGGCACTGCTTTAGGTAGTAGAATGGGATCAGGAAACAAAAAAAAGGCAGATATTTCTGACCTCACAGGGACTCGTGGTGAGGCATCATCTAGACTAGTGATGAGGTATGCAAAGCCTTTCATTCGTTGTGAGCATTTGTCTTAGAAGCTCAAGCCACAAGCTGACGATAACAAAATACCATAGACTGAGTGACTTAAACAACAGACATTTACCTCTCACTGTTCTGGCCACCTTCTAGCTGTATCCACATATGGCAGAGAAAAGGAAACTCTGGTGTCTTTCTTTTCTTATAAAGGCACTAATCCCATCATAGAGGCTTTGCCCTCATGATCTCATCTAAATTTAATTACTTCCTCAAGACCACAGATGCTAATATCATCACATTGGTGTCTGGGGCTTCAACATAAGAATTTGGGGGTGGGGGGAGGAAGACACAAACATTCAGTCCACAGCAACATTTAAACTTTAGTCATGATGATGATGATTTGAAACTGAATAATTTGTCTCTAAACTCAACTTCTTTTTGATTTTATGCATTCATTTGCCTTAGGATAAAATTTCCCTGCACATTCTGTGTTGCCTTTCCATTGCCTGGGGCTCCATATATTTGTGTCTATCATCTTGGGGTGAATTGACTATTATAAGGGGAAAAATAAAATGTGTGTTTTTGTATTTTGTAAGATTACAGTTATTGAAGTTCTTATGGGTTTACATTCTTAAAAACTCAGTACATAGGTCTAATGTTGCAATTTTGTTAAAAAGTAAACAATGGTTTGTGTGAATTTTGGAAATATAAACAACTAAATTAGAAACTGTAGATTAAAAATATATATTGCCAATTCCAGGAATTGAAGTCCAAAAATTAATTCAGTAATTTGTTCTAAGATATGACAGATTGGTGATCATTATCATACCCTTTTATTAGTGCTCAAGGCGACTTCAACTGAAAAAAAAAAGTTCTATTTCTATTCAACAGCAGGTTACTGTAGGCTTTTCATCTTAAAGATAAATTTTTACTTCCTTTGTATAATACTTAGTATGCTTCCATTTCTAATAAACCAAAGGTGATCATTGCTTAAGGATGTTTAATAGAAGTGAGATGATCATCAGCATTTCAAATCTAGCCATAGATGCATTTCTGTTAATAAGTCATAGGTTTATTATTCCACAATATACTTGTGTGTATGTGTATCTATTTCATTTCCTTCACATATACTCATGCAGAAATTTTATCACATTCTAGATGAAGGAAAATCAAGATAAACGAAATTTTGAAAGCCTATTTAGCAGAATTATATCTCTTTTTTCATCTTAAAACAGACTATATATAAAATTATAATTTGATAATGAGTTTTGTTAAAGAGGATGAATGGTTTCCATGAATGATGAGATCACAACTGTTTTTCATAAATGACTTTAGCCAGATTCTGGCATGAGAGATAAAGTAGGACAAAATATAGTATACAATAAAGGAAAAGTAAATATTTAAACAAATTATTAAGTCTTGGGATTTTAAATTGTTGGTTACAGACAAAATAGTAATATAAAGGTTTATAGTGTTTTTCATAGAAAAAGCTTTGATCTTAAAAAATCCAATTTTAAATATTTATCTTTCAGGACTAGTACAGTCTAGTGCTATGAATCTGTTTAAAGAAAAAAGTGTTATTTTATGAATATAAACACGTCACATCAAATGAATTCATTTTATTTTTTATTGAAGTATAGTTGACATACAATGTTATATTAGTTTCAGGTGTATGACATAGTGATTCAGCAATTTTATATGTTATGCTATGCTCACCCCAACTGTAGCTACTGTTACCATACAATGCTATTATAATACCATTGACCATATTCCCTATGAGGTACCTTTCATCCCCATCACATTCATTTCATGATTGATGCCTGTACCTCTCACTCCCTTATTTATTTATTTATTTATTTTTTATAAAGATTTTATTTATTTATTCATGAGAGACAGAGACAGAGAGAGAGAGGCAGAGGGAGAAGCAGGCTCCCAAGGAGCAGGAAGCCCGATGTGGGACTCGATCCCAGGACCCTGAGATCATGACCTGAGCCGAAGGCAGACGCTTAACCATCTGAGCCACCCAGGCGCCCCCTCTCACTCCCTTTTACCCATTTTGCACAACCCACCTTGGCAACCATCTGTTTGTTCTCTGAATTTATGGGTCTGTTTCTGCTCTTTTTGTTTGTTTGTTCATTTGTTTTGTTTTTTAGATTCTACATATGAGTGAAATTATGTAATATTTATCTTTCTCTGCCTGACTTATTTCACTTAGCATAATATCCTCTAGTTTATCCATGTTGTCTTAAATAGCAAGATCTCATCCTTTTTTATGACTTAGTAATATTCCATTATATATATAGATATATATATATCACCTCTTCTTTACCCATTTATCTATTGATGGACACGTGGGTTGTATCCATAGCTTAGCTATTGTAAATAATGCTGAAATAAACATAGGGATGCATATATCTTTTCAAATTAGTGTTTTTACTTTCTTTGGGTAATACCCATTCATGGAATTACTGGATCATATGGTATTTCTATTTTTAATTTTTTGAGGAACCTTCATATTTTTTTTTCCACAGTGGCTGTACCAATTTACATCCCCACATCAAATCAATTTTTAAAATACCTCATATTCAGAATACTTTGGAAAGTTATACATATGCAGAATTTGAAAACCTTGCTAGAAAATTTCTAGAAATTATCTTTTCTGTGCCCTGTGGAGAGACCTAGAAAGTAGTAGTTAGGAGTATATGATCCAGAATCAGGCTTACTAGATAGGAATCTGGGCTATACACCTAGTATGTGAACCTAGAACAAATAATTAATAAACCTCAATTTCCTCAGTAACCATTTCTTAGAATTCTTATCAGGACTGAGTAGTTGATACCAACAAAAAGAGCCCTGGCTGATAAATCTACAGATCCTGGGTTGATTCAGTATTACTAATCCTCTAGCCAAGAATATCTTACGAAGAGCATTTCAGAAATAAGATTTCTTCCTCTTAGCAAATATTATTGGTATATCTACATGGAAGTTTAGTTGACAGTGAGATTATAGCAAGTATGAAAACCTGGTTTCAAATTCCACTTGACATTTACTAGTTGTATGACCTTGGATGAGAAAATCCTCTTACCCCTTTCAGCCCCAATTTCCTGAACTGTGAAAGGACTTAACAGAGACTGCTAAGATTATCTTATAATGTTTGGTGTTCATTAAATACTATTTTAAGGGGCGCCTGGGTGGCTCAGTCGTTAAGCGTCTGCCTTCGGCTCAGGTCGTGATCCCGGGGTCCTGGGATCGAGCCCCGCATCGGGCTCCTTGCTCCGTGGGAAGCCTGCTTCTCCCTCTCGCGCTCCCCCTGCTTGTGTTCCCTCTCTCGCTGTGTCTCTCTCTGTCAAATAAATAAAATCTTTAAAAAAAAATACTATTTTAATTTATATTTTTTAAAGAGTTCCTTAGGTTTTATTGAGATGTAATTGGGCTATGGCATTATATTAGTTTCAGGTGTATAGCATGATGATTCAACCTTGAAAGTTCTCATGGCATGAAAAAAATGTAACTGTGAGGTCATGGATATTAACTAGACTTACTGTGGTGATCATTCTGCAATAAAACACCATTTAAAAATTATTAATTCACAATAAAATACAGACTTCAGAGAATAAACATGAGTTCGTCTCTTTAAGATAGTGTGTCTATATGCAATTCATTGTTTTTGAATTTGATATTAAGTCTGATATTGAGTTTGATATTTTAGTGTTAAAATTCAAACATTTCATTGAGGTCTGTCCTTGCAAAACAGCTTTAATGTTGGGGCGCCTGGGTGGCTCAGTCGTTAAGCATCAACCTTCGGCTCAGGTCATGATCCCAGGATCCTGGGATCGAGCCCCGCATCGGGCTTCCTGCTCGGTGGGAAGCCTGCTTCTCCCTCTCCCACTCCCCCTGCTTGTGTTCCCTCTCTCGCTGTGTCTCTCTCTGTCAAATAAATAAATAAAATCTTAAAAAAAAAAACACACCAGCTTTAATCTTTTTGTGATTTTGTTCCTATATTCAATAATTACTAAAGCTGAATTTGGGCTTTATAATAAGAGCTACACTTTCATTTAGAAATAACTAACACATTAGTTTGCTTAAAAATTTAGCATATTTTCAATTATTTAACACTTGTATATATATCAATTACTTTTAAGAATGTTTTGTAGCTAAGAATGTTCCTTATTATAGATAACTCTTGTTATTCAAAACTTGACCAAAATTGTTTATTAAATATACATAGCTACCTTAGAAAAATCGTATCTAAAATTACATTTTAGTCAACTCTATTATATTATGTATAGTATCAAGATGAAAAGATGAGGTCAATGTCTCCCTTGCCTACCTTTGCCACTTTGGATCATTATTCTGCTACCCCAAAGAACAGCTGATTATTCGAGGCATATATTATCCAGTTCTGCCATTTCTTTCTCTACCTTTTGCAATCATCTGTGGACCCCATTTCAATCTTTCTGATATATTAACAATTTTGAAACCGGTCTCAGAGTCTTTTTAACCTTAATTTCTGCCCGTTTTTAGAGTGACTTCAATATTTATAAATTGAGCTAGGCAGTATGTGTCTTTGAGTTCCTTGTCTGAAATGATTAGTGTGTGCTGGCTCTTTCATGTAGCTCTCCCAATCAGAATAATTCTAACTTCCTTGAGTCTTTAAGCCATAGTGCCACAGTCTGGATTTTAGAACATAGTTATATTGTACCAATAATCCTTATGTACCAGTATATACCAGCAGAGAGAGTTCAGAAATAACTTACTATTCAAAAATAAATATTGAGCTTTCTTTTCCTTTTGTTTCCTTTATATTATGCTGGTACCTCATGAGGTAGAACCAGAGAAAATGTCAGTTTCAAATTCAGGAATTCTTCTTTGTCTGAAAAGTGCAAGTGGAGGACAAGGAAGCATTTGTAGGCCTGGTATGAAATACTATCTTTTCTATAGCCTTCATGGAAGGAGAGTAGTTTTGGCTGGATCTACAGTCTGTCATATGGATCAGTTTCATTCCTGAAGACCTGTTGTGTTTCATGTATTAAATACATTTTTATTGAGTTTCTCTTATTTTCCATGCCCTGTTTAAATTTTGAATGAAAGAGAAAATACCCTTGCTCTAAAAGAACATGTACATAAGTTGGTTTAGGGAAAATATAAACAAACCAATAATGAAGATGATACCTTCACAGAGGGATCACAAAATAGAACAGAAGTATTGGAAAAAAAGTAAAAGGAGGGATACTTTGGGTTGGATGGTCAGGAAAAAAAAAATTGGAGAAAAGATTAGTGGTTAGAAAAACCTATACATTTAAGGACATGGGAAAAGAATTTTAGACAGAGGAAAATTCAAGCCAATCCAGAATTAAATCAATTATATGAGAAACAGAGATGTGGCTAATGTGGCTGGAGTTTGGTAAATGATGAAGAGTCATATGAACGCTGGTAGTACACACAGGAGGTAACAGAGGCTTGGCTCAGGGTAGTAAGTAGATGGAGCGCTTATGAGAAGAGTTCAGGGAAGGGTACAGAAAATGAGCAGCTTATATGATGGTGCCACTAGAACTGTGAACACTAAGGAAAGAGATTTGGGGTGGATAATCAAGATGTCTGTTTTGCAGTGTTAGGGACTGAATTATGCTCCCTCCAAATGTGTATGTTGAAGTCCCAACCCCCTATAACTTGGAATATGACTATATTTGGAGATAGGGTCTTTAAAGAGGCAATTAAGGTAAAATGAGGCTGTTTAGTGGAACCCTAGTCCAATATGACTGAGTACTTACATGCCAAGTGATAGCAGGTCTGCAGGTGCACAGAGAAAAGGCCGTGTGAGGATTTGGTAAGAATGCATCAACCGTAAGCCAAGTAGAGAGGCCTCATAAGAAACCAACGTTTCTAGAACATTGATCTGGAATTTCTGGTCTCTATAACTATGAGAAAATAAATTTCTGTTGTTTAAGCCCACATGTTGCTGGAATTTTGTAATAGCATCTCTAGGAGACCAATATGTACAGCTTGCATTTGAGATGCAAGATAGACAACCAGTGAAGACACCAAGTAAATTATTGGAGTGAGTAGATGCCAGACTGAGAAATTCAAATTTTTATCAGCATCTCAATAAATAACTAAACTTATCTAGAGAATGCTTATTAATCTTGGTGTAGTTCCTGTGGATGGGATGGCAAATTATATTAGTCAAATTGCAGCTAAGCTAAGAAATACTCTATGAAAAACTTGTTGGTTCTTTTCATTGTTTCTGCAATGCCATTGATAGAGCACTATCAACATTATTCTAGAGTTCCAGAATTGATGAAAAGGGGTACAGTCCAGTTTCAGAACTTGGCTTCAATAATACACAGGTGGAAGGCAGCCAACTATCAGTCTAGGAATGCTAACTGTTTATAAAGATTAGGTAAAATAGGACACAAACAAATTAGGTATTTCTTTTTAGGGAGATGGTAGACAAAAATGGCTTTACTTCTGAATCCAGGCAGTGGACCTGAAGCAACAATAGAAAAAAGTATCCTGAATGGGTTTCTCAGATGCCTGCTCAGTCTTTGGAACACTGATCCAAAGAGATTGAAGGTGTGGCTTTCAACGTTGAATGGCAAAGCAGAGACTTTCAAACCTGCACAGCACTCAGAAAATATTTTAGTCTGAGAAGTCTCAAATAAGTCAGTGGCCCTCATGCTAGGAAAGAAAATTGGTTTATTTGGGTATAGGTGAGGGCTCTTTATCTGTTTGGGAAGATGATATGATTTCCAAATAAGAGAGTAAGATATTTGTTAAGTCTCTTTTCACTTCTGAGTCCTAATATGCTGAGGACATAATTTTGTTTCTGCTTTCTCTTCACTATGTTGGAAATTACCAAGTTGAAAATTTTAAGAAAAGCTGGTACCTTATCCCGGTGTTGAATTTAGAAAGGACTATCATTTTCTAAGAGGGAGAGAGGAAAACAAACAAACAAAAAACTTTCCTTTAAGGCAACAATTTATGTCTACTTAGCATCTACTCTCATTTTTTTTTTTTTTTCCCTCAACAGAGCTTCAATTTTGTTTATTTAATGTCTCAGGGGGAGGCTGGTCCTCCCAACTCACCTCAGATGGGGCGTGATTGGTCTAAGGGGAAGCCAATTACCCTTCTTTGTATTTGGTTCAGAAATAGTCATGTAACTCATATCTAGCCAATAATGCATGAGGGAAGTCTGCTAAGTGTCTTCTGGAAAATAATTTGTCGCATGAAGAGCGGTCTCTTTTTTTCCAGGATTCATTGAAATCTAGATAGATGCATGGAATTTCTCTATGCACAAATAAAATAAAATCGATAATGACATTGCAAGGGAATGAAAATAATCTGTCTTTGATGACATCATAAAGCCACTAAATCAGCTAAATCTGAAACTTGCCCTATGTCAGGACTTTCTGTTATATACAAATATATTTTTTTTATAAACCATTTTCAATCAGGATTTCTATTACTTATGGTGAAACCATCCATTTGATATATGACAGTAACTTATATTATTGATTGACAACTAAGGGAATTTGAAGGCGTGTTGCTTTTCTGGCAGAAATATTAAAAAAAAAAAAAAAAAACTAAAATGTTTCATCTTTGCTCATGGACCTGAAGCCATCTTCTCCATATAGATGAAATAGAGCTTTAGCAAATTTTGATGTATTAGCTGACCCTCTGGACACTACTTAATACTATAAGATTTAGGATTGATTTAGGAAGAAAACTCTCTTCCCAAAAGTGGAGACACCATTCTTCTAGGGGGAAAGAAACTGCTGCGAGTCTCACGGAGAAAGGCTTGGAATGGAGTTTGCCTAGGCTATGGAGCAGAGAACTTGAATTTGAGGGCAGGTGAACAAGGCAAAGGAAACCTTGCACTGGGAATTCCCAGTGGGTGCAAGCATGCATTGAGGATCTTCTCTTTAAAAATGTTTAAAGAAGAGTTCAGGTTAATGAGAAATTTCATCTGTGTTCCTCTAGCTTTGGAATTTTGTTTATATTTTGGCTATATAATCTGTTGTGTTATTTGGTGGAGCTAATGAGGCAAGATGGCAAGGGGAAGGGCACTTCCTACCCCTTAAAACTCTTCCAGAGTCATAGAGAGGTGAGATTCATCCCATAAGAACTAAGGCTCAGCTTGCCAGGTTGATTAATGATATCAAAGGGAAGAGACTCAAAATCCTAGAAAAACTTCCAAAAGGACATATACAAGAAAAGAAAAATACTCTGTAAACATCTTGTCTACAAAGCAATTAGGAAGTAATTCCTAGCAGACAGTAATTCTTGCCAGAATATTTAGAAACATGACAAAGTGCTAGTCTCAGTGTTCACTTATGTTATGAGAGATCAATTGTCCATTTTTATGTTAGTTCTAGCTTTGGAGTGGAGAGAAATAAATCCAAGAAGATGCAATGGGTAATATTCAGTGAAAGGTTTTTTTCCAATCGCTTCTCGGCCTTTTGGCTAAGATCAAGTGTGAAAGGTTTTTTTCCTCCTTCCCCCCATCCCCCACTCCCTGACCTTTTTGTTAAACTGTGAAATTCAATAATTGTTTTAAGTGGATATCATTCTTCTTGAAGGTATTATGTTATCTCAGAGACTGATGACTAATATGTATACTGAGTCAGTTTGTTTTGTGAAATTGGGGAATATTAGATAACAAGACACATGTTTTAGGAGATAATCAATAGCATAAAAGGAAATTTCACAGAGACCCAAAATAGCCTTTCAGAAAAACAGTCTGAAAAGAAGACTGCTATTCTTTTGTCCTTGTTAAAAGTGAGAGATAACTCTCACTGGAAAACAATAAAAAGTAAAATCCCAGCATTTGAGAAGCAATAACACAAAAAGATGACATTAATTTTTTTTAATCTTTAGATAAAAATAGAAATTAAGTCCTAAGAAGAGAGAAATGATTTGGCAATTGGATAAAATTAAAATTATAATGTAGTTTGAATAAACATTCTCATATTGTAACTTGTTTAAAGTACATGGCAAGCAGCTGTCTTTTCAAGGTGAAATAAGTCAAGATAAACCATTCCCTATCTTTCTGACTTGAAAGAAGTCTTAAAAAAAGTGGATACATTAAAAGTGGGTTGGTTACCTCCAGAATTAGGCAGGACTTGTGTGTCTTGTCAAACTTTTCCTTCTACAGAGGAAAACTGGACTCGGAAAACCTAACACATCTGCAAACTAAACATGGGACTCCCAACTCCGGGGTAACTTACCTTTTTGCAATGCCCCCTTTTTGCAGTGCCAGCTCATCTTTGAACTACCCAATCCAAACATGGATTTTCCTTTAAGTGTGAATACCTTTTCTCTAAAATCATTTTAGTCAGGTTGTCCCATATAAGAATAGCAAGAGATAAGTCAATCAGAGAAAGACATGTATCATATGATCTCACTGGTATGAGGAATTCTTAATCTCAGGAAACAAACTGAGGGTCGCTGGAGTGGTGGGGGTGGGAGGGATGGGGTGGCTGGGTGATAGACATTGGGGAGGGTATGTGCTATGGTGAGCGCTGTGAATTGTGCAAGACTGTTGAATCACAGACCTGTACCTCTGAAACAAATAATGCAATATATGTTAAGAAAAAAAGAAGAAGAAGAAGGTAGCAGGAGGGGAAGAATGAAGGGGGGGAAATAGGAGGGGTAGATGAACCATGAGAGACGATAGACTCTGAAAAACAAACTGAGGGTTCTAGAGGGGAGGGGGGTGGGAGGATGGGTTAGCCTGGTGGTGGGTATTGAGGAGGGCACGTTCTGCATGGAGCACTGGGTGTTATGCACAAACAATGAATCATGGAACACTTCATCTAAAACTAATGATGTAATGTATGGGGATTAACATAACATAATAAAGCTAAATTAAAAAAAAAGAGAATAGCAAGAGAAATGTTAGACTGGCCTCAGCTTGTATCAACACATAGAGAGACAGGATGGGCATCAAGACAATAATAAATGCCATGCTAAATGGAACGTACACTTCACTTCTCTTGGGACCTTTTAGTTTCTGAACATAATCCCCATTTATTAATTTGAAGACTAGTAACTTGTTGAACATGGACCTTTATTGTTTTTCCCAGGGGGCCTCCACGAAGCAGTAGTACATAGCAAATCGTTTTCTTTGGAGACACACTATAGGTTTCCTACAGTTACTCTCACAAATCACTACAAACTGGGTGGCTTAAAACAACAGAACATTATTATTCTTTCACAGCTCTGGAAGCTAGAAGTCCAAAATCAAGATGTCAACAGGGTTGGTTCCTTCTTGGGGATGCAGAGGGGAAATCGGCTCCAAGACTCCTAGCTTCTGTTGATTGTTTGCGACCTCGGTGTTCCTTCGCTTGTGGAAGCCTCACTCCAATCTCTGCCTCTGTTTCACACAGCATTCTCCTCTCTGTGTGTTTATGACTCTTCTTTTTTACGGATGCCAGTTATATTGGATTAGGATCCACACTAATCAAGTATGACCTCATCTTAACCTGATTATATCCACAAAAAAAACCTGTTTTCAAATGAGATCACGTTCATAAATACTGGGAGTTAGTTTCAACATACCTTTTGGGGAGTACAATTCACCTGTTAACAGATACCAATATATTTACTCTGGCCTCTGTTAGAGGTTTCAGAATTAAATATTTCTTCCTTATATTATTGAAGGTTTCATATATCTATGAAAAGTACACATTAAGGTTTTATTAGCTACTGCCTATATTCATCCACCTGAATGCTAATCACCAGTAACTTGATTACTTGATTAACCAAAATCAGCTGATATTCTGGTGAGTGTAATATCACAAAGGGATGGAGTAGGCAGGTGTTCCTGGAGAGAGAAGGGAGATACAAAAATAAAAATGAAGCATCTAAGAACACTCTCAATTTCATGATTTGGATATTGTGTCCTGCTCAAAACCTTAAAAGCTCATTTTGTCTTCTCCACAAGACATTTTAATAAAGGATATTTAGAAAGAAAGAAAGAAAAAGGAAAAGACAAAGAAAGAGAAAAGAAAGAAAAAAAAGAAAGAGGTGTTTATTTACCTCACATTTTAAAACTGATACTAGATCTGTTACATACATGCAAACAGCTTTGTGATAGGAAATGTAAGCCGTATGTTATGCTAGAAACTTAACTTTTTAAATCTAATTTTAAGTATTATCATCTTGAGGAATTATGAGTTAAGAAAGTCTGTCAAGTGGAATGCTACCAAAGACAGTTGCAAAGGAAATTACAATATTTTTGTGTGACTTTGATTATTTAACCCATCCAGAAAAACACATTTATAATATATGGAGAATCTATGATTAGAAGATGTTTTTAAATAATAAATACTGATAAGTCTTCAAATCAGAATTTTAAAGTTCAGCTTTCAGATGTTTATTTTAGGAACTATTTTTAAAGTCATAGTAAAGAGATTGCCCCATTCACAGGAGTGATAAAATCATAAAGAGACTTAAGAATGTAAGGTGATATTTAAGTAGAGAAAATTAGCATTCCTGAGATATTCTAAATCTGACATCTAGAAATCTGCATTCAAATGGAGGATTAAAGTGGCCCCGCTGGGCCTATCAGCAGTGGACTGGATGGGCATACTGATAAATAAGGTGTATTTTGAGGCAAGATAATTTTTTGTCCTTTCAGCTTGTCAGAGATTAATGACTACAGGCATTTGTTTAGAATCTTTTATTGTAACTTCTTTTTTGGGGGAACTCTTGACAAGAATTGCTTATGTTTATGTTAGTGAATCAGATCACTTACTTCACAAAAGAAAATGCAGTAGATCAAGAAAAATATATGATTGTATTCATTTACTTATAATCATGGCAACGAAAAAATATATAGCTATGTATGTATAAATTAGGTTATTAATTGGTGTTGCATAATTACCCATTTCTGAGATAATATAAATCTGATATATTCTGTTATATCACATATTGTGTGGTAGAAAAACTGCAGGCTTTTTTATCACCATAGGTTTAGTTCTGCTATACAGTATTTACTTGGAAATATTGATTTGAACATGTTCTTGTTAATAGCTAGGCTTTAGTGTTTTTAAAGCTTTTTTTTAAGCTTTCTAGTACTTACTGGTTTTCTTGCTTATTATTTTTATTGTTATTGTATTATACTTTTTCATTTGTAATTTTCCTACTACCACTCATTTTAAGATTATTATATTACTTTCTAATTTATTCATTTCGTCCATGTTTCAATTTTATCATTTTTTGTTCATTCTATAATATCGAGTCCACATTTTTAAATTTACCTTACTAATATTAGATCTGAATCTGGGTAGTAATGCCAGGCAAATTTCCAAAAGGATTTAGGAGAAGGCTTATGATTGTAAAGAAACAACTCTATTATTTTTTCCCACTTTAAATTATTCTACTGCTTTGTTGGGTTTATATCTAACCATTTTGCATATCTCATCTTTAATTCTCTATACAGAAAGCTTTGCTTTCTCTCAAAGCATTCTTTAATTTATAGAAAACAACAAAGAACTGCAGTTCTGTCTTGTACTATATAAGTGCAGACAGTCCTAGCATTTTCACAGGTAGCCATCCAAATACTAAATATTTTGGAATGCCCAAGTAGAAAAGAACACATTTGCAAATTTTCTATTAGATTATATGATGAAGAAACTGGGATTCAGTGGTAGGGAGACTCTGGGAAAACATACTTAATATTTCTGGAAAATATTGTTGTATTTCACCTAGAAAACGTTCTTTCCTACAGTGATTTTAGATGACTTAAATAAGGTAGCTCATTTTGGAGGGTGGAACTGTTTTAGTATACAAGGACAAATGGAGGTTTTAGATCTTAAAAAGCTCATGTGTCCCTGTGATCCCAGTGAAGTGCCAGGTCCTGGTCAAAAGCAAAACAATAGGGGGCACCTGGGTGGCACAGTTGGTTAAGCCTTTGACTCTTGGTTTGGCTCAGGTCATGATCTCAGGGTCATAAGATCCAGCTCCACATTGGGCTCTGCGCTCATGTGAGACATCTTCAAGCAACATAGAAAGGACTTTTCTGGAGGCTACTATCCATTGTAGGTAGAAGCAAGAGTCAGAGAAGAGTGGGGGGAGAAATATATAGTTAACCGACAAATGATCGATCGGTGATAGATGGTAAATGGATACTTAGACAAAGACAAACTCAGTTTGGATATTGTAATGCTAGCAGGAAGGAAAAGGAAAAAAAATCTATATGGTCTAGCTTATATACAATTCTGTAATGCTGAGAAATTTTAAATATAAATCTTTTTTCGAGATATGTAAAGTTTTATGACATCCATGGGATATGTGGTTGGTACTGATTTTTTTGATGTCCATTTATATACATATGTAAAAAAAATGTACTTTTAAAATGTAAAAAATTTGACCAACCTATCTTCTGTGTCCATTTCCACTTTGTGAAATCAATATAAGCATCCTAAACTTCACAGAGCTACAAAATCTTTTGGAGGTTGAGATATTGACTAAGGATGAGGAAACATTAACCCCACCACCAGGCATCCTCTGGTCTGTAGGCACCATGCTTTCCCTAGAGATGCTATCACATAGTCAGTATGCTTGTGCATGCCTAAGAGTGTGAGGTAAGGAAGGGGCTCAGGAGGAAGAGGTGGATATCAAGGCTGTGAGTTAACATAGAATTTTAACTTGAGTATAATCTTGTTGGAATAGTTTTGCCTAAGATCTGGCATTAAGGAAAGAGAGTAAGGTCTCACCTAACATCTAAAACACATTGAAGAAATTTGTGTCAAATCATTCTACTAGAACGTGTCAGAAAATAGATTTGAAAGTAGGACCTTTCTCTATTTCCATACTTCAGATATTGAGTTTATATGTGAATGCTTTTATCTATACTACAAATTTTTTTTTTAAATCAGATGATCTTTTATTTGGTATATTGATCAAGAAAATCCCTTTGCTGGCAAATAATAACTTTGGACCCAGTAACCAGTAACTTTTGTCATTAATTAAAAGAAATATGCTAAGACAGGCATAATGGGAGAGAAAAATGTCGATTATCTCAAGATCCCCAAGTACACCAATCTATCATAAAGTTGTGTTTCTGCTATTAGATTGTAGATGCAAACACCTTGAGTTATATCTCTCACTTCCTTGACAGAAAGAGATACCTTTCTTGTTAAACTTTTGGATCAGTGGTTTAATTAGTACCCTCATACAAGCCCTATCATTTCTAGTTTCTTTTTTTTTTATGTTATGTTAATCATCATACATTACATCATTAGTTTTTGATGTAGTGTTCCATGATTCATTGTTTGCGTGTAACACCCAGTGCTCCATTCAATACGTGCCCTCTTTAATACCCGTCACCGGGCTAACCCATCCCCCCACCCCCTTCCCTTCTAGAACCCTCAGTTTGTTTCTCAGAGTCCATAGTCTCTCATGGTTCGTCTCCCCCTCCGATTTCCCCCTTTCATTCTTCCCTATACTACAAATTTGATTTAACAAACAAAAACCTGTCTAATTAAAGTCCTCCTCCAACAACAACAACAACAAACAACAAAAAGTCTTCCAACAAATTCTTTGTCTCTAGATAAGACTAAATGTTTACAATGTAGACCTCGGCTAACTTTCTAGTGGTATTTAAAATATGTCACATAGCTTTCTGAATATATTTGTTGATAACCTAGGTGTTTGAACATTCTGTGTTATTTGACTGGAATGACTTTCTTACTTTGACCTTGAAAAGTCTTATTTTTCAGGACTCTGCTCAAAATATATGCTCATTTGGAAGATTTACTTGGAATCTTTAATCATAGTTAAGTACTTCCTCTTATGTGTTCCTGGAGAACCTTCATTATTATACCTTTATCACAACTTGCATTAGTTTGCTAGAGGTTTGGCAATTTTTTTTCTTCATTTGAAAGAAAATATTATTGAAAAATAGATGATGACACACTATGGGTAAAGTACATGATATTAAATCAACACAAATGATAATTGGTAGGCCTAAGCCCAAAGAAATTAACTTGTACCTGCAGGAAAGCATTGGTGAATGAAATGAGCAAATATAAAACATTTAAGTCTATAAGATATCATTCCCAGCTTCAGCTGATTTTTCTTTTTATTAATCAACCTTATGGATTTGGATAAGAAGTCATCCATTATGCTTAACAAATGTTTATTTATTTAAAATTAACCTATTAAAATGCTTGAGGGCAGTGCATTGATGGGAAGGAGGGTAGATATTTAAAACAGATTCATTCTAAAACATTGGGAATATGGTCATAATATATTATACTTTGATAGTGACATTGAAAGTATAAAAATAAAGCCCTGGGATTGTTTACATTCAAACAGGGTTAATTTCGGTAGAGCTGAAATATTCTACAAAGTCTTTACCTTCATTCTGACAAAATACTAGTAAAACAATGTTTTTGTTGTTAATCGGATACCCCAGATACCTTGAAATTAGGAAGGAGATCTTCACTTACTAATAATTATTCCACTATGCTTATTATAAATAAGTTGATATTCTGGTTAAGTTATAACTTTCTATATTTTTCTTCAAATATATATGAAACATAAATCATCTGAAATGTGTTTTAAGGCTGTAGCCATTTATACATAATCTGATACATTTGATTCTATGACAATAAAACTTTAGTATCCCTCATTAAGAAGAAATATCCTCTGATGCCTAGAATGAACAGCTGGATACTCTCTTTTTTCAGTCCATAATCACAAAAACACTAATCACATTTTAGACATGAAGTGATGAATGTAATTATGTATCAAATATGCACGTGTGGCTGTGGAATCTATTAATGCATATTACTTTGATATACTCATGTTTATATACAGATGAAACTGCTTGTGCTGGGAAACAGACAAGACTATAGCCTAACATCTTTAACTTTATCAAAGGGCATTTTATAGATAGTGGAGAATTTAACACATGCAGTAAAACTGAACAGAGAAGAGTTCCTTTCAAGGACAAATCTCTCTTAGATATTTTATGGTTGGAATTGGCAAACGCCTATGAATTTAAGCTTTGATTTGAAATCCGATATCAGATAATGATTCTAGGCATATTTGAAAGTTTAATTATCAAATGTATTCATTGATTCTTCTAATTCTGTTCAAAACTCTCTGGACTAGTGTTAACCTTGATAATGTCCTTAAATGTTGGTTTTGCATCATTTTCTGATAACGTATATGCTTGATACCAAAGTATACAACCAAGAACAGACTATACATATATACATATATGTATATATATGTGTATATATATATACACACATATATGTTGCAATATATAACTATAAAGATTTTACGTGTGTGAGTATAATTTTTACAACTGGTAAAAAGTGACTCTTTCATATGTGACGTTACATTTGGCTTGAGAATGATGTTTTATCATTTTCATCTTCTTCATAAATAGAGTATATGTTTCATTCACTAAGATTTTCACTAAGCAACAACTGCTGTGTGTACTGAACTAAACCTCTTGAGATTCACTGTTTCATGAAAATTTGATACTTTGAAAAATGGGCTTAGAAAAATATCTTACTAAAAATAAATATCAGAGCCTGGAACTTATTTTTTACTTAAAAATTAGAACACTATTTTATTCCTCAAAATAAATGCATCAATAATTTACAATATTTATTTTTCTTTTCCCTTGATTTTTAGAATCTCAGAATAAAATATAGAGCTCTGTTCTTTATCTAACACTTCCCTCACGACAGACTCCAAGTTAAACCAGAATTTCTAGAGTCAATAAATCTCTGTGTTTGGCATAGTAAAACTAAATTATTTTGACTTAATTAGAAGAAAAATAGGAACAACTTTCAAGTTTAATTTTCTTAGATTATCTAATTTTCAATTAGATATCTAATATCCATTGGCATTAAGGCTAACTAATTAGTCTCTATGAATTTTTTGAATATAAGAATTTTTTTTTCTAGAACCAGGACATTTATAAATGATATGAACAATCTGATTGTTTTTGATTTTGGAAAGCAACCACAATGATAATATTAGCTAATACTTATTATATAATTTTTAAGTACCAGACACTCTACTAAGACACTTATATGTATTAATTCATTTAATTCACTATAGTACCATGACCTAGGTTTATACTATTATTTCCACTTTAAAGGTGATGAAGATGGCATATGGCCTAGTATCTTGTCCAATAGCTAGTATGTAGAAGAATAGGGGTTCAAATGAAGGCAGTCCAGTGCCAGAGTTGGCTATGACCTCTTTGAAGGTTAACAAGGAAAAGTTTCAATATAGACAAACATAAAATGAACTTCTTAAAGATATACTATTTCTAAATTCTTCACATTTTCTACAGTGAGCTATTTTTGTATAATTTGCCAAAGGCAATTTTCTCCTTGTTCCCAAGGGAACACACAGATTTTCAGCTTCTATTTCAATAAAGTCAGCATCCCTTGTTTTTTGGAGTAGATAGGTAATGAATCATATATTAAGGGTACCTACATGGCTCACTCAGTCTTGATTTTAGCTCAGTTCATGATCTCAGGGTGAGATCAAGCCCTGTGTCAGGCTCTGTACTAGGCATGGAGTCTGCCTGAGATTCTCTCTCTCCCTCTGCTCCCCCCACAATTATGCACGCACATGCTTTCTCTATTTTCTTTTTCTTTCTTTCTTTCTTTCTTTCTTTCTTTCTTTCTTTCTTTCTTTTTTTTTTTTTTTTTAATTTGACAGAGAGAAAGGGAGAGAGAGAGGGCACAGCAGGGGGAACTTCAGGCCGAGGGAGAGGGAGAAGCAGGCTCTCCACTGAGCAAGAAGCCCAATACAGGGCTGGATCTCAGGACCCTGGGATCATAACCTGAGCCAAAGGCAGTCACTTAACCAATTGAGTCACCCAGGTGCCCCCCCGCCCTCCCCGCAAAACAACAAAAACAAAAAACATAAATTATAAATAATGTTTCAGTTTCTTTCATCTCCTTTTTTCATCTAAAAATCCTTGCCTTACATTTTCCCATCATAAACACAAGTCTTGCATCTTTAGGTTTTCTACAGCTCGCTGAGTAAAAATGTGTGTGACTGGCACTTAGAGTTGACTAAAATACTTTTGGATAAAGCAGAAAGTAAAAGTTTAAGATAAGATTGGAATATAAATTTGAAGAGTATGAAAGAAAGGAGAAGAGGGAAAGGAGAGCATAATGGGCAACAAACAATACAAATTACAAAATAAAAAGGATAAAGGAAGAAATCTGTTTTCTTTCTGGGCATCCATTTTGGCCCAGAATCAGCTATCACAGCATAAGACAAGCAGGATAAATTATGTTCATAAATGTTTGGAAATGTCCATAGTCTATGAGAATGTCGTCTTTTTGGAAATTTACAGTCAAATGGATAAAAACAAGGAAAATGTTTCTGATAAGTTGGCATAGACAGACAAAAAGATTGATTAATCCAGGTGCTTGGAAAGCATATAATTTAAGTGAAAATGATATAAAAATTGTATTTGGATAAATCTTATTAAAGTCCTCATAGAAATCACAATCTTCCAAAATAGTCTACTTAAAATGCCACTTCGATCAAGAACTCAATTGACTTGCAAAGGGTAATAAATATTGTTTTGGCTACATGTAAATTTATAAATGCCACATCTTTCCTTTCCTGATAGTTCCTTCTTCTTCAAAGTTCTCCTAATTTTGTTAAAAATAATATATCACTTGTCATACATAACTTACATTCTTGTAACTTACAGTGCTATTTCTTGCTTTGTCTACAATACATTCTATCTATTTTAAAGGACAAATTCAAAATCAAATTTACTTATATATCATGTATATATAATACATATATATAATACATACATACATACATACATAATATAAATCACATATATATCCATGAATTGCTCACACTATTTTTTAGGTTATTGTTTCCTTAATCCTGTTGAAAAATCTTGATGTCCACTCACATATTTTTTGCCAAAGTTTTTGGCATCCAGGAACATTATACACACTAAACAAATACATATTAACTTGAATCTCTACAATTCTGGCTACAATAAAACTACCGAAGGGCTGATATTATCAACAATCTTGTTGTAAACTTATGTTTTTATCTGTGAAGGGTAGATATAAATTACATAAATTTCTTTCTCAAAGAGATTATTTTGAAAGGCAAATGGAATATTTTCTATGTAAATTAATAGTGTCTGATTAACATTTTCTTTTTTTCTAATTTTTTTTATTCTTATATTATCCCCATACATTACATCATTAGTTTTAGATGTAGTGTTCCATGATTCATTGTTTGTGCATAACACCCAGTGCTCCATGCAGAATGTGCCCTCCTCGATACCCATCACCAGGCTAACCCATCCTCCCACCCCCCTCCCCTCTAGAACCCTCAGTTTGTTTTTCAGAGTCCATCATCTCTCATGGTTCGTCTACCCCTCCTATTTCCCCCCCTTCATTCTTCCCCTCCTCCTACCTTCTTCTTCTTCTTCTTTTTTTTTTTTTTCTTAACATATATTGCATTATTTGTTTCAGAGGTACAGATCTGAGATTCAACAGTCTTGCACAATTCACAGTGCTTACCAGAGCATATACCCTCCCCAGTGTCTATCACCCAGTCACCCCATCCCTCCCACCCCACCCCCCACTCCAGCAACCCTCAGTTTGTCTCCTGTGATTAAGAATTCCTCATATCGGGCACCTGGGTAGCTCAGTTGGTTAAGTGACTGCCTTCGGCTCAGGTCATGATCCTGGAGTCCCGGGATCGAGTCCCGCATCGGGCTCCCTGCTCGGCGGGGAGTCTGCTTCTCCCTCTGACCCTCCCCCCTCTCATGTGCTCTCTCTCATTCTCTCTCAAATAAATAAATAAAATCTTTAAAAAAAAAAAGAATTCCTCATATCAGTGAGGTCATATGATACATGTCTTTCTCTGTTAGACTTATTTCGCTCAACATAATGCCCTCCAGTTCCATACACATCGTTGCAAATGGCAAGATCTCATTCCTTTTGATGGCTGCATAATATTCCATCATATATATATATATATGTGCCACATCTTCTTTATCCATTCATCTGTCGATGGACATCTTGGCTCTTTCCACAGTTTGGCTATTGTGGACATTGCTGCTATAAACATCAGGGTGCACGTACCCTTTTGGATCCCTACTTTTGTATCTTTGGGGTAAATAACCAGTAGTGCAATTGCTGGATCTTATGGTAGCTCTATTTTCAACTTTTTGAGGAACCTCCATACAGTTTTCCAGAGTGGCTGCACCAGCTTGCATTCCCACCAACAGTGTAGGAGGGTTCCCCTTTCTCCCCATCCCCGCCAACATCTGTTGTTTCCTGACTTGTTAATTTTAGCCATTCTGACTGGTGTGAGGAGGTATCTCATTGAGGTTTTGATTTGGATTTCCCTGATGCTGAGTGATATTGAGCACTTTTTCATGTGTCTGTTAGCCACTTGGATGTCTTCTTTGGAAAAATGTCTGTTAAGGTCTCCTGCCCATTTCTTGATTGGATTCTTTGATTTTTGGGTGTTGAGTTTGATGAGTTCTTTATATATTTTGGATACCAGTCCTTTATCTGATAGGTCATTTGCAAATATCTTCTCCCATTCTGTCGGTTGTCTTTTGGTTTTGCTGACTGTTTCCTTTGCTTTGCAAAAGCTTTTTATCTTGATGAAGTCCCAATAGTTCATTTTTGCCCTTGCTTCCCTTGCCTTTGGCGATGTTTCTAGGAAGAAGTTTCTTCGGCTGAGGTCGAAGAGGTTGCTGCCTGTGTTCTCCTTTAGGATTTTGATGGACTCCTGTCTCACATTGAGGTCTTTCAACCATTTGGAGTCTATTTTTGTGTGTGGTGTAAGGAAATGGTCCAGTTTCATTCTTCTGCATGTGCCTATCCAGTTTTCCCAACACCATTTGTTGAAGAGACTGTCTTTATTCCATTGGACATTCTTTCCTGCTTTGTCAAAGATGAGTTGACCATAGAGTTTAGGGTCCATTTCTGGGCTCTCTATTCTGTTCCATTGATCTATGTGTCTGTTTTTGTGCCAGTACCATACTGTCTTGATGATGAGAGCTTTGTAATAGAACTGGAAGTCCGGAATTGTGATGCCGCCAGCTTTGCTTTTCTTTTTCAACATTCCTCTGGCTATTCGCAGTCCTTTCTGGTTCCATACAAATTTTAGGATTATTTGTTCCATTTCGTTGAGAAAAGTGGATGGTATTTTGATGGGGATTGCATTGAATGTGTAGATTGCTCTAGGTAGCATTGACATCTTCACAATATTTGTTCTTCCAATTCATGAGCATGGAACGTTTTTCCATTTCTTTGTGTCTTCCTCAATTTCTTTCATGAGTATTTTATAGTTTTCTGAGTACAGATCCTTTGTCTCTTTGGTTAGATTTATGCCTAGGTATCTTATGGTTTTGGGTGCAGTTGTAAATGGGATCGACTCCTTAATTTCTCTTTCTTCTGTCTTGTTGTTTGGTGTATAGGAATGCCACTGATGTCTGTACATTGATTTTATATCCTGCCACTTTACTGAATTCCTGTATGAGTTCTACCAGTTTTGGGGTGGAGTCTTTGGTGTTTTCCACATAAAGTATCATATCATCTGCAAAGAGTGAGAGTTTGACTTCTTCTTTGCTGATTTGGATGCCTTTTATTTCTTTTTGTTGTCTGATTGCTGTGGCTAGGACTTCCAATACTATGTTGAATAGCAGTGGTGATAGTGGACATCCCTGCCGCATTCCTGACCTTAGGGGGAAAGCTCTCAGTTTTTCTCCATTGAGAATGATATTCGCTGTAGGTTTTTCATAGATGGCTTTTATGATATTGAGGTATGTACCCTCTATCCCTATACTCTGAAGAGTTTTGATCAAGAAAGGATGCTGTCCTTTGTCAAAAGCCTTTTTTGCATCTATTGAGAGGATCATATGATTCTTGTTCTTTCTTTTGTTAATGTATCACGTTGATTGATTTGCGAATGTTGAACCAACCTTGCAGCCCTGGGATAAATCCCACTGGGTCGTGGTGAATAATCCTTTTAATGTACTGTTGGATCCTATTGGCTAGTATTTTGGTGAGAATTTTTGCATCCATGTTCATCAGGGATATTGGTCTGTAATTCTCCTTTTTGATGGGGTCTTTGTCTGGTTTGGGGATCAAGGTAATGCTGGCCTCATAAAATGAGTTTGGAAGTTTTCCTTCCATTTCTATTTTTTGGAACAGTTTCAGAAGAATAGGTATTAATTCTTCTTGGAATGTTTGGTAGAATTCCCCTGGGAAGCCATCTGGCCCGGGCTTTTGTTTTTTGTGAGATTTTTGATGACTGCTTCAATTTCCTTAGTGGTTATAGGTCTGTTCAGGTTGTCTCTTTCTAGCTGGTTCAGTTTTGGTAGTTGATACATCTCTAGGAATGCATCCATTTCTTCCAGGTTATCTAATTTCCTGGCATAGAGTTGCTCATAATATGTTCTTAGAATTGTTTGTATATCTTTGGTGTTGGTTGTGATCTCTCCTCTTTCATTCATGATTTTGTTGATTTGGGTTCTTTCTCTTCTCTTTTTGATAAGTCTGGCCAGGGGTTTATCAATCTTGTTAATTCTTTCAAAGAACCACCTCCTAGTTTTGTTGATCTGTTCTACTGCTCTTTTAGTTTCTATTTCATTGATTTCTGCTCTGATCTTTATTATTTCTCTTCCCCTGCTGGGTTTAGGCTTTATTTGCTGTTCTTTCTCCAGCTTCTTTAGGTGGAAAGGTAGGTTGTGTACTTGAGACTTTTCTTGTTTCTTGAGAAAGGCTTGTATTGCTATATACTTTCCTCTTAGGACTGCCTTTGCTGCATCCCAAAGATTTTGAATAGTTGTGTTTTCATTTTCAATGGTTTCCATGTATTTTTTTAATTCTTCTTTAATTTCCTGGTTGACCCATTCATTCTTCAGTAGGATGCTCTTTAGCCTCCATGTATTTGAGTTCTTTCTGACTTTCCTCTTGTGATTGAGTTCTAGTTTCAAAGCATTGTGGTCTGAAAATAGGCAGGGAATGATCCCAATTCTTTGGTACCGGTTGAGACCTGATTGATGACCTAGGATGTGATCTATTCTGGAGAATGTTCCCTGGGCACTAGAGAAGAATGTGTATTCCGTTGCTTTGGGGTGGAATGTTCTGAATACGTCTGTGAAGTCCATTTGGTCCAGTGTGTCATTTAAAGTCTTTATTTCCTTGTTGATCTTTTGCTTAGACGATCTGTCCATTTCAGTGAGGGGGGTGTTAAAGTCCCCCACTATTATTGTATTGTTGTCGATGTGTTTCTTTGCTTTTGTTATTAATTGCCTTATATAATTGGCTGCTCCCATGTTAGGGGCATAGATATTTACAATTGTTAGATCTTGTTGGATAAACCCTTTAAGTAGGATATAGTGTCCTTCGTCATCTCTTATTACAGTGTTTGGTTTAAATCTAATTTGTCTGATATAAGGATTGCCACCCCAGCTTTCTTTTGGTGTCCATTAGCATGGTAAATGGTTTTCCACCCCCTCACTTTCAATCTGGGGGTGTCTTTGGGTCTAAAATGAGTCTCTGGCAGACAGCATATCGATGGGTCTTGTTTTTTAATCCAATCTGATAGCCTGTGTCTTTTGATTGGGGCATTTAGCCCATTTATATTCAGTGTAACTATTGAAAGATATGAATTTAGTGCTATTGTATTGCCTGTAAGGTGACTGTTACTGTATATTGTCTGTGTTCCTTTCTGGTCTATGTTGCTTTTAGGGTCTCTCTTTGCTTAGAGGACCCCTTTCAAGATTCCTTGTAGGGCTGGTTTTGTGTTTGCAAATTCCTTTAGTTTTTGTTTGTCCTGGAAGCTTTTTATCTCTCCTTCATTTTCAATGACAGCCTAGCTGGATAGAGTATTCTTGGCTGCATATTTTTCTCATGTAGTGCTCTGAATATATCCTGCCAGTCCTTTCTGGCCTGCCAGGTCTCTGTGGATAGGTCTGTTGCCTATCTAATGTTTCTACCATTGTAGGTTACATAGCTCTTCTCCCGAGCTGCTTTCAGGATTTTCTCTTTGTCTATGAGACTTGTAAGTTTTCCTATTGGATGTCGGGGTGTTGACCTATTTTTATTGATTTTGAGAGGGGTTCTCTGTGCTTCCGGATTTTGATGCCTGTTTTCTTCCCCAAATTAAGTAAGTTCTCTGCTATAATTTGCTCCAATATACCTTCTGCCCCTCTCTCTCTTTCTTCTTCTTCTGGGATCCCAATTATTCTAATGTTGTTTCGTCTTATGGTATTGCTTATCTCTCGAATTCTCCCCTCGTGATCCAATAGTTGTTTATCTCTCTTTTTCTCAGCTTCTTTATTTTCTATCATTTGGTCTTCTGTATTACTGATTCTCTCTTCTGCCTCATTTATCCTAGCAGTTAGTGCCCCCATATTTGATTGCACCTCATTAGTAGCCTTTTTGATTTCAACTTGGTTAGATTTTAGTTCTTTTACTTCTCCAGAAAGGGTTTCTCTAATAACTTCCATGCTTTTCTCAAGCCCAGCTAGTATCTTTAAAGTGATGATTCTGAACTCTAGATCTGACATCGTACTAATGTCCGTATTGAGTAGGTCCCTGGCAGTCGGTACTACCTCTTGTTCTTTCTGTTGAGGTGATTTTTTCCGTCTTGTCATTTTGTGCAGAGGAGAATAGATTAATGAGAGAACAAAATGCTAGCAGAGTAACAATGTCCCCAGAAAATATACTCTTAACAAATGAGAAAAGACCTGAAGCAGTGGGAAAAGGAAGGGAAAGAGAGAAAAAAGAAAAAGAAAAAAAAAAGAAAAAGAAAAAGATAAAGATAAAAACAAACAAAAACAGAACAAAACTGAACAACAACAACAAAAAAAACAGAATGTGATCAAATATGATCAGGCTGGTATATATATCAATGCCACACACTAGATTTTGGGTGTATTTTGGCCTGTTAGAAGAAAGTGCCTCCCAAAATTTTAAAGAAAGAAAAACCTGTATATGTACAAAAATAAGGGTTGATAGGATGAAAGGATGGAATGTGACTGTAAAGATGGAAATTATAAAAAATTTTATAAAAGGAATTGTTAAGAAGTTGTTTGAAAAAAGAAAGAAGAGGATTTAAAAAAAGGAAAAAGAAAAAAAAAGGCAGAGAATGTAATCAGTCAGGGGAGTAAAAAAAACCCATATACTAGGGATTTAGGGTATATTTTGATGTTAGAAGAAACTATCTCAAAATTTTAAAGAGAGAACAACTTATATATATATATATATGCCAAAAATACGGATAACTACTATGAAGGGATAGAATATGACTCTAAAAATGAAAAATAAAAATGTTTTTAAAAAAAGGATTGATAAGATGTTGGTTGAAAAAGGGATAAAGAAAAATTAAAAAAAAGAAAAAAGAAAAAAAAGACAGTTAAAAAAAATAACTTTGAAAGACTAAAGAATCATGGTAAAAAACCCATGAATTCTATGTGCAGTATTCCCCTAGCGCTGGAGTTCTGCCATTCTCATTGGTCGGTAAACTTGGTCTTGGCTGGCTGTTCTCACTGATCTTCTGGGGTGGGGCCTGTTGCCGTGGTTTCCAAATGTCTCTGCCGGAGGCGGAATTGCCCCGCCCTTGCCCCCTCCCGGCTAAGTAATCTGCTGGGGTTTGCTCTCTGCAGCTTTTGTTCCCTGCGAACTTCCCGTACAGCTTTGGAGGCGGAGAGTGAAAATGGCAGCCTCCCAATCTCTGCCCCAGAGGAGCCGAGAACTCGGGGCCCCGCTCCTCAGTGAGCCCCCAGAGAAAAGCCGTCAGTCACTCCCGCCTCCCCGGTCTCCAGCCGCACTCCGTGCTCCTCCGCCTGTGACCGCGCGTTTCTGTCTCTGGCACCCGACCCCGGGTGGAGTCTCCAAACCCAGCAGATCCCTGCGGTGCACTCCCGCGCGGCTCCTCCCGGGGGAGGAAGGTGAGTCTCCCCGGATCTGCCGCTTGTTGGGTCCCTGCTGGAGGAGCAGGGACCCGACTGTGCCGCGGATCACGGTTAATGGCAACCCAGAGCTGAGAGCCGCGCCTGGGCTCCGCCTCTGCAGCCGGCTTCCCTGCTCTGTTACCTGGGAGCTCTGCCACACTCAGGCACCCCCGGTCTTTCTTGACCCCGAGGGTCCTGAGACCCCACTGTCCCGGAGGGTTCCACCCCCCGCTTAGCCACCAGAGTGACGTCCCTCGGCGGAGCAGACTTTTAAAAATTCCAATTTTGTGCTCCGCGGCTCTATCACTTGCCAGAAGCGGCCGACGGAGGCCCCTCCCCCGCCGTCTATCCTCCCGAATATGGCCTCGGATTCCCTTCTCCACACGTCTTACCTTCCAGAAAGTGGTCGCTTTTCTGATGAGCGAGTTGCTGCTATTCTTTTCTTCGATCTCCTGTTGAGTTTGTAGGTGTTCAGAATGGTTTGATCCCTATCCAGCTGAATTCCTGAGAGGAGATGAAATCCAGGTCTCCTACTCCTCTGCCATCTTGCTCCACCCCCTGATTAACATTTTTCTAATTTCCAATTAATATACCAAAAGTTTCATTGAAACATTAAAATATTTTGAGATACTGTAGAGAGAAATTTTAAAATAACATGAATGATGAGATTTTGATTAAGAGATACTGAAATAAAAAACATATTCATGGGTTATCCTTTGAGAAAATAAAATTTTAAGAGTTACTACAAATTACATAGCATAATCACTGTTGTTTATTATTAAATTGTTAGGATACCCCTCCCCCTACCCAATATATCTACTGGTATTAACATGTACAAGCAAGGAAAATTCCCTGCATTTTACAGAGCTGGAGTTAGAAAAGATCAATATAAACTTTGGAGGAAAATCTAGGATTTGAACGCTTCCATGAACTATAAATCGATTAAAATACTTTTTATTTATTTATTTATTTATTTATTTTACAATGGCTTACAAGAATCCAACACTCTAACTTTTTCGTCTATTCCTAGGCACTGGTGCCTTTCTGGTTCTCAACATAACAAGGTCATTCTAGATCTTGATCTTGTCTGCCATGGTGACCTATAATATTGATCTGATTTCTCTCTGATCTTGGAGCTGGATTCCAGGCTTTTTCTCTTCACAACCACTGGATAGTATTTCTTCAAGGTTCCAGAGATTTTATAATCAATGTGGAATATAAGAACAGTCTCCAATTTAGGTATTAAGAAATTCAGTTCATTGGGCACCTGGGTGGTTCAGATGGTTAAGCATCTGCCTTCAGCTCAGGTCATGATCCCAGGGTCCTGGGATCGAGTCCTGCATCGGGCTCCCTGCTCCTTGGGAGCCTCCTTCTCCCTCTGCCTCTCTCTCTCTGTCTCTCATGAAAAAATAAATAAAATCTTAAAAAAAAAAAAATTCAGTTCACTCTAAATCAAAAGTTTAGTCTCACATTTAATACAAGGATTTTCCCTTTATGCTAGCTTAGTATCTGTATTTTACAACAGGAATGGGGTAAGAAGAGGTCTATTCCTTGCTTATTCTCAAGGGAGATTGTAATCTGGCATGTTGCTTTCTGTGTGAAGGGAGACCAAATATTGGTTATTTATCATAGGAACACTTAAATGCTGGTACAAAATAAAGCTTTAGAACAGAATATTATTGCCCCAAAAGAAATCAAATTAACTCCTATTCTACAATGAAATACCTGAGATGGAAGGTATGTTTAAATTTACTACTCTAATCTGATACGCAATGTTAATTAAAACAGTGTACACTTTATATACTTTAAACTTATACAATGTTATATGTCAATAAAGCTAGGGAGAATATATATATATATATATTCTTCGATCTCCTGTTGAGTTTGTAGGTGTTCAGAATGGTTTGATCCCTATCCAGCTGAATTCCTGAGAGAAGACGAAATCCAGGAAATATATACATATATTCCTTATATCCCAGAGGACATGATTCTGGGTCATATTTATTTTGGGTTCCACTCTATTTGGTGGCCAAAGAACTTCTAAATTTGGTAAAGAAATAAGAGACCACTGAATAGGCTGAATAACAGAATAGCAATATCGGACCCAGACAGCTATACTGGAACAACAGATGAGATCTCACTGGAGTAGAGACAAGGTAGTGTTGATAAGACACATGGAATAGGGAGGATGCATCTGGAAAAGGTGAAGCGGCACAGCAGCAACATGGAACTCTTATGTTCTATCAGCTGCAGATCCTTTAATAATGTCCCTGTTTTTGAATGGAAATTTAAGGGTGGACACTGTAGGTAACAGGAGGTCATGTAATGTGCAATGATTCCTAAAATGTGCTTTTGATCTTTGGGGACCTGTAAGGCTTGAAGAAAATCAGGTTTTATGAATAATTTCCGTATGCTACCTCTCTCAATCTTTTGTCTTCTTCTTCAGTTTTTCTTATTCTAATAAACAAAAACAGAAAACACAAAACAAAAACCTGCTCATTATCTAATAATAGAGCAGAAAAGCATAAAAACAGAAAATATCACCTATAACCTGTTTACCCAGATGCAAAGTTTGGGGATAATTTTACTTTTTGTGATAAGTTTACTTTTCAGTATACTCTAAATATATTGCAGTCATAAATATATACTGTTTTATATAATGTCTTAGTTTTATTATAATAAAGTGCCTACATTAATAAATACATTTTCTGATATTCATGGGCATAAACTATCCTTTTTGGAGTTATGCTTATAAAGGTTTTACTTTCTCATGTGCTTATTATTGGGCTTTTTTCTAATTTCTGTATAATTTATTTCCAATGTCTATATAATAAGTCTATGAAGACTTAACATACTTCTCAGACTATTTCTGTGAGATAATTTCTTATAAGTAGAATTTCTGAGTCAAGAAAATTAACTCTTAGAGTTGGCATAAATTTGGGCAATTATTTTCACTCTGCCAACTGATTCCTCTATCTGGAGGATAAAAGAGTAGACTTTTTTGCTTTAGACCTATATAAACCAGGCTTTTATGTATAGGTTCGTATGATTTTAAACAACTTTATTTACTATGAAGGAAAGTGACACCTTTGAAAGTGGTTTGAATTTGCCTATATTTATATGCATTTGAATTCTTCCTTATTGAATTAGGTATGTACATTTCTACCCATTTATATACTTAGGCTATTATATATGTTTCTAAATATTAAGAATAGTCTTTTGTTATATAATAAATAATTTTCTTTTAAAAATAAAATTTCATTTGAACACTATCCCCCTTTTAGAGGCATGTACTAGCAACTAAAAAATTTTAATAATATTAAAAATTATGAACATTAATACATAACCATGAAAATGTATATTTTATGTGTTTTTTAATGTAAATGCCATACAATTTACATAATGCTGAAATCCCTTCTGTCATTCACGATTATATTTTAAAGATTTATCTATGTTGACTGGTTTTAATTTTTAATTTTCAACTGTATTTATCATATGACTATGCCACATTTTATACTCTCTCCAATTTGCCATCTAAAAACAATGTTAAAATGAATTTTAACATATATGTCCACATTTAGATTCCTATTACTATATATAAAATACCTTTTATAGTATAATTTTGTCAACAATTAATTTCTTAATTTTCTGTAAAACTTTTGGGTGAAACCATCTATTTTTGATATATAGCAAAAAAACAGCTGAGACTTTTATATTGCCTCTTATCAGCATCTCTCCTGTTGGAAAGTAAATATGAGAGGCCAAATTATTTTTCTTGGGGGAGTTGATATGATATGGATACAAAATAACTTTAGCCTCTGATGTTCTGGCTTATGCATCCTAAAAAAAAAAAGAAAGATATTTATGTTAATTTGTCTGGGCAACTTCCCTCAAAATTATCAATACTTCCTCTCTGACTCAGACTTCTTTGTTTTATTTTCACTCTCTCTCCTTTTATTGATACAGAGTTTCTTTAAATATATTTACTCCATTAACTGATCTACAAAACCACATCCTGATCTAATCTATGACTTATTATGTCCCTTTATGAAGGAGAAACAAATTGGTGACACAAGTACTTTTTTCAGGTCACAGATATGCGTTCTGTTACTGTTGCTTTTCACTTGTTTGTCTGTTTTGGTCTCATAGTCATTTTCCTTTAAATGTCAATGCCTTTTAGTGAGGACTTATATTCTTTCTCAAAGTCCCCTTGGCTCCCAATTGTTTTATGCTTGAGCCAATTAATTCATATTATCTGCTTGTTTTCTGTGTGTAGGTGAATATTTAGCCCTTTTGATAAGTTGAATTTTTGTCTCTATGAATTATTCCATTATCAGCTCATCGTTTATTTCTCCTTTTCCATAGTAACCAAGACTAACAGTTTCCGTCTTTTTCTTAGCCTGTTGGGGGTGGGAACAAGCAGGGAAAGGGAAAGGCAATACCTAATTAACTCCTGCCCAGTGAGCTCAGATGAAAATGTTATCTTGGGACTCCTGGGTGGCTCAGATGCTTGAGCATCTGCCTTCGGCTCGGGTCATGATCCCGGGGTCCTGGGATCGAGCCCCACATTGGGCTCCTGGCTCAGTGGGGAGTCTGCTTCTCCCTCTTCCCCTGCTCATGCTCTCTCTCTCTCTCTGTATCTCTGTGTCTCAAATGAATAAATAAAATCTTAAAAAAAAAAAAAAAGAAAAGAAAATGTTATCTTATTGCAGCTTCCTGCCAAGCTTTAACTAGAATTCATTCCAGAATTGTTTCTCTCCTTTGACTATTATTGTTGACTGTAGTTTTATATTAATCATGAGTTTTGAGTTATCTATGATTTTAATTCTGCTTCCATCAGTGTTATTCCAATTTCACTATATTTAACTGTATCTCCTTGTACTTTGGTCATCAAAAAACAGTGTCTTCAGCATTTCTTTCTCTTTTTTTGAATTTATTAATAATTTCAGAATAGTAAAACTTCCTAAGAGTTCAATATATATTTTTTGAAACTAAAAATCTACTCAGAGTATATTTCCTCAACATGTCTTAGTCTCATTTATATCAACAGTTCTATTAGTGCAGTGATAACCATCTCTATATTGGAAATGCCCACATCATTGTCCTGTGATCCTATTTTTCACAAAAGTGTGAAAGTTAAATCTTTCTTTCCCCAAAATGGAAAACCAGGCTACTGTCCTTAATGTCACTTTAAAACTTTTACAATTGAAAAATTAGAAAAGACTGAAAGGCTTAGTAACTTATCAAACTTCTCAGATTGAAAATAACATCCCTGAAATTTTGCTTGTTTGCTATATCTAAGTACTAATGCATTAGGTATGGGGAGTTCTGAATTGTTACTCTGTTACAACAAGTCATATCCAGAGATAGGTAAAGATAAACAAAGTAGTACTAGAGGGGAATTTTGACATTTTCCTGTAAATAGTGGAAGCCTTCCTTTGAGATAAAAAATAAAGAGAGTCTGAATAATTTAACTGTACAGAACAAGAAATCAAAGTCAGAGTCTTTTGATCAATGCAGGAGACATGAACCCTTAACTCCAGTGGCCATTAAACAATAGGTTATGGAGAGTTTACAACCTTTTTATATTGTTAACATGATAAGAATGACAAAGACTTTCTTAATTAAGAATTTAATTATTAATTTACATGATTTAATATTTTTGATCAGGCAAATCTTATAAATGACATAATCAGACTGCCTAATTTTTCTCTAGGAAATATGTATGCTTATTTTTCCCTCTTCTCCCAAGCCCTATTACCTTTTCTCTTGTCCAGCTCTTCCCAGTTGTCCAGAAAAATACATCAAGATACTAAAATACAAAGTATTCTTGCTTAAAATCAGTTTTCTCAAAGTTTTCTCAGACCCTGAAATGCCTGTTGGTATTTTATTCTTAAATCATCTTATTTAATCTTTTCCTTTTGTCTTTGTAGTACAAAATACAATGTTTTAAAGAAAACAAATAAAAAAAAAACATAGCTCTATTAAAATGACAACAAATCTCAACACATAGCTCATAAGATTCAATGAATTTCCCATGAAATGAATCTCTCCACAAGAACGTATTCGTCCCTCCTCTTGAGGCCCCTGGGGTTTGTTACAAGGGGCTTTGTTGTCTATTATATCAATGTAATTGCCATATTGTAGCATCTCAGATTTATTCCTGTGGAACACTTGTTAGTGAAGGCTGCCTTCATTTTCTGTTTTTTTTCTAACACTCAAAATTCAATACTAAGCCCAGAACAGAATAGGCATTCTCTTCTCCTATTAATAGATGATATATAAAGAAGAACATCACAATTCCTGTTCTTTCTTATTTATTTTATTTTATTTTTATTTTATTTTATTTTATTTTATTTTATTTTATTTTATTTTATTTTTCTGACTTGAATCCCATCTATGGAGAATAAACTCCAGTGGGACAATAAAAATCTGTAATAGACAAAAGAAAAAAAAAAGGAGGTTTGCGTATTTCATAGGATGCACAATGTCTGCTTCTCTGTTTTTGGAGAGCAAGATCTTACCTACCTTTGTGGAGATAATGGTGCTATGTCAATAATATTTTTGTTACTTAATTTGTGTGTGTTTGATTCTTTTTTTCTACTGACCTCCTTCAGAATTTTTTATCCTGTGCCCCATGGTGATGTGCACTAGTGCTTGTTAGTACTTGAAGTTTTCTCTACAAGCCAGTTGAGCCACCACTACCGATAGAGTGAACACTGTCTCCTTCTTTAAATATGTCCATAGTGCATGGCTTTTGGCTATTTGCTGTTGGTTCTTTCTTTATAGGAAGAAGCCTGAGCTATTGCCTTCTCTCAGATATGGATGGAGCTAATTCCTTCAGAAAAATTATAACTAAGTAAGTCTATCATTTCTTTCCTTTCATATCATCATCCTGAAAGCACTTTTAGTCCTCTCTCTTCTCCATACTTTTGAAATTATTATTTTTCTGGAGATAGAATTCACTATCTGAAATTAACTCTTTTAAAGTGTACAATTCAGTGGTTTTAGTATTATTATCATAACATAAATTTCATTCTGTACTTTGCTGTCTTTATATCAACTCCTTTTTTCCCTTGCTCTCTTTACCAAAACATGTCATTCTGCCTTCTGGAACCCCTATTCTTAGCTAAAAAATTCTCCTGCAACTTGGAAATGTTTCCATATACTTTGCCTCTATCTCATCGTGCTAGCGGAAATCTGACTATCTGCTGAGAATATAACTCCTGTTACAGCTTCCTCATTATCTTGTATCCAACCTGCATTAGTGCTAGGAGGTGGGGATTACATCCAATTCACTCCGGAATGTAGTTTCAGGATCATTACTGCTCTACCCTCATGTTAAAAGCATCTGTTCCTTTGAGCATTATGCCATCTGGCTGTGCCTATTCCTCCAACTACTCAATTTTAGTCACTATTATTTTACCAAGTGTATTATAACGCTCTCATTTACTGAAGAGTGCTGTACCTAGCATGAATGAGTCTTCTCTGCTCGAAATTCAGCCATTATTCTGGTTGACTACCACATTCAAATAGACTATATCCAGCACTACACAGTATAATAGACATTCTTGTGTCCCAATGTTAAACAAGCTCTCAGTGTTGTCCTCTACATGTTTTGTTTTCAGAATTTTCTTTCTTTTCTACAGAAACTATTGCAAACTTTTATCACTCTTTTTAAACACATAGTCACTTATTCTTGGTGGAGTTCTTGTTTCAGTACTTCAAAAAGAAAATAGAAATAATCAAATGAAAATATTTTAACTTTTTCATGCCACATTTAGAATAAGGCTTTCTGAGAACGCCTGGGTGGCACAGTTGGTTGAGCGTCTGACTCTTGGTTTCAGCTCAGGTCTGATCTTGGGTGGTGAGACTGAGCCCCCGATCGGGCTCCATGCTCAGCGTGGAGTCTGCTTGAGTTTCTCTCTCGCTCTCCTTCTGCCCCTCCCTGCTGTGCTTTCTCTCCCTCTCACCTAAATAAATAAATAAATAAATCTTTTTTTTTTTTTTTTAAGAATAATGCTTTGTCTTAACATAAGTCTTTGTCTCCTCTCCTTTCCCACCTTCCTAATGATATTGATCCATTTTGTTATCCCAAACCTCTCATACATTGTATTGACCATTTTAAAAATGATCGTATGTACGAAAACTTACACAAATTTTAAAAAAAGCTTAAACATAAAGAGTTTGCCTCATATTCATATACTATTTCACCAAATATTGTACTTGTTTTACCCCTATATAGACAAATCTCTTTGTGAATGTTGTCTACTTTTACTCTACTTCCAAAATTCACAGTCATTCCCCAAAGTAAGGAAATACCAATTTTATTTCTGCCATATAATTTATTCATACAGTTGAATAAGGCATTATGCTTTGTCTTGGTTGGAATTACTACAAGATAAATATCATGGACAGGATGGCTTAAACAATAAGCTTATGTTTCACAGTTTGAAGGCTGGAAGTCAGGTTCTTAGTGAAGGCCCTTTTTCTGGTTTTTAGATGACTGTCTTTTCATATCCTCACATGATAGGGTTAGGAGAGATGGAGAAAGAAACTCTCTGTGCTTCTTCTTATAAGGACGTTAATGTCATCATGAGGGCTTTAACCTCATGACCTAATCATTTCTTAAATGCCCCATCACATTAGGCATTAAGCTTTCAATATATGAGTTTGTGGGGGGAGGGACTCAAACATTCAGTCATGCTTTATAGCATGCTTTATCTCACAAAATGTTCTTCTTAGTAAATTCAATAAAAATGGTAAAAAATGTTGGGACACCTGGGTGGCTCAGTTGGTCAAGCATCTGACTCTTGATTTTATCTCTAGGCATGATCTCAGCGTCGTGGGATTGAGCCCCTGTTCGGACTCCATGCTGAGCATGGATCCTGCTTAGGGTTCTCTCTCTCTCTCTCCCTTTGCCCCTCCCCCTGCTCTCTCTCTCAAAAAAAAAAAAAGTTTGGTTAAAATGTCACAGTTTTTGTTTATTGTATCCTCTAGTAGCATCTGAATGATCAAATCTCTCTCTTTACATGAAACACTCTTCCATGACACTGGTTGGTTCTCTATAGCATGTCATTTCAAGGCTTAATTAAAATGTCTCTTCGTGCCATTAATTAAATATTTGTGGGTTTTATGTACACCAGTTAGGACTCTCTTGAAAGATAGAGGAAGCTCAAATCAAATGGACTTAATCACTAGAATGAATATATTTGATCCCATAACCAAAAAGTCAAGCAATAGGGCTGTTTAGGGTAAGCCTTTAGAAAGTGCTCAAATAATGCCATCAAGCATCTTGATTATTTCTTTCTTGTGTGTCTTCATCCTTCACACTTTTCCATCATGATGTTAGTTTCCTTTTTGGGCTCCACATAGGGCACTCTTACTCTAGGATCCTGAGGAAATCTGTTCAAGAGTCATATTGCTATAGCAGTCATACCCCTCAAGTGGTCATACTGCACTATCCAAGGGAAAAGTATCTAACTTGCTCATACAGAAAGAGTTCTATTTCCCAGAAGCCTCACAAATACTTTCTCACATCTCTTATTGATTATGAGGGTAATGATCATTGTGTATAAGGCAAAAGGATACTTTGATATAGCCCGAAAGGCCCATCTTGGGGTTTTGGGACAGAGCTAAACCTAGTCAATCCATGTTGGAGAGTGAAGCATTTTTCCAGAATGCAATTATTATCAACTTTTATCTATCAAACAGTAAAAATGTATTTGGAGGTTTATAATCTACTATCATGACTTTTTTTTTTCAAAACTCTTGTTTCTACTAGGAATTCTACATGGTTAATGCATTCATTCCCAAGTTGCAACGATCATCTCTATGCAGTTTATGCCCAAATCTAATATCACCTGCCTCAATTTTTCTCCTGAGCTCCAGAACCCAATATCTATTGGACATCTTACCAGGCATCTTTATTAGACCATATTACTAGGAGCTAAAACTCAATATATTAAACTTTTATTTTGTACTCCAACATTTCCTTGTTCTCTGAATCACTTTGGTACTTGTTGGAGGATATCATTGAGAGGATGTGGCCACTGGCTGACCCGCTAGTTGGACCTGGGCAACCAGAGGCCCCTCACCTCCTCCTCTGTCATTGAAATGTACATTCTGCCCATCATCCCTATAGTGGGAGTTATTCCAAGGACACAGCCCTGAGAGAGGAAGGTGTTGTTGAGACTCTCTTAGACAGTATATGTGACTGAACCCAGTTAAGACTTTATCTAAATGTTTAAGATTCTGGCAGGTGGCTACAGAGATCTACTCATTTTGTGGCCACCGCAGACAAGCTTTGTAAGTTCTCTGGCTCATTAAACATTCCACCTACCCATCTGGAATAGTCTGCCTCTCTTTTGGGTCTTTCCCTGACTACTCTGTACAGGGACCAGTTTATGAACCAACACAATTGATCAGATTTGCTACAGGAATCAAATAATCTAAATTTCAGTGACTCACAACAACAGATGTTCATTTTTTATGTTGTACGAGGGTTACAGGTGGCTTCCGGGTCATCCTCTGAAGTGCAGATCTGTCCCAGCATGTTTATTGCTCCACCTGCCATCTCATTCCAGGACTCAGAATCAGGAACAGCTCTCATTTGAGACATGCCAATTTTTATGTCAAAAGATAAGATCAAAGAGGGGAGATAAACCATGCACTCATGCATGGTTTTTATTTAAAGCTTCTGTTTAGACATGACACATGTCAAATGTACTCCTAGTCATATGACCAAAGCAATTTACAGGGCCAAGCCCTACATTAACAGGAAAGCAAAATTGAATATTTGTAAGACTAATACAACCTATCATAATATTCTATTTGCCCAAGATGGAAACATGGGAGTTATTTTGTCTCATCTGTTCATCTATATAAAGGATAAATCACTGAGATCTCTAGACTATCATGGTCCCATAGAACATTCTGTGATGATGTAAATAATTTATAGTATGTGTGCTACAATAGTGTAGCTATTAACCCCATGTAGCTGTTCAGACTTAAAGCATGGTAGTGTGATCAGGCATTTGACTTTTTAATTTAATGTAACTTTAATTAACTTAAATTTGAAGAGCCATATGTGGCAAGTGGCTACTGTATTTGGGCAGCAAATCTCTAAACTCTATTACCTAAAAAAGTCAAACTATTTTTCTTCAATCCCCATTTTACTCTCTTCTTTGCACTTACCAATCTCTTCTCAATTAGGTGAAAGAAACTTAAATTTGGTCAATTTTTGCTATTTCTACCACCTAGTTTACAGGATAGTTTCTAAATATCATGGGGGGTAGTGGTGGTGAGGGAGGAGTATGTTAATTCTTAAGTCATTTCCCTTGTATTTATCCACTAAGTTAACATCATCTCTTCTGTGTTCTGTCATCCCTTATAATTATTAATTTTTGGTGTGATTAAAAACCATCAAAATTTTAATGGTACACGACAGCAAAAATTATTTCTCACCTAAGAGTCTGTGTCTTGATTGTGCCTTGGCTTGATTCGATTGGGCTCAGCTGGACTTAACTCCAAGTCTTCTCCATTCAAGGACCCAGGCTGTAGGAATGATAGCTACTTAGAAAGTGGTCTCTTTGTAACTTATAACATAGCACACTGGAACAGCACACTGGAACAATGCCTCTTTAAGCCTTTTTGGAACTGGAGAGTTCCATTCTGCCCACATTCCATTGGTCAAACCATGGAGAACATGGAGAACAGAACCAGAGTCAGCTGGGGCAAGGTAACATAGTTTGTCTATAATGAACCAAGGCAAGCCTAGAAAGGGAAGAAATAAATGTGAATAAATAATAAAATTAAAAATTTAGTTTGCAAGCAGTAATTTCCTTTATGTGGCAGAGGACAAGATATTCAGTAGATATTAGATAGTTTTGTTCTTTTCTTACTCTTATAGGGTACAGAAATTTTACTGAGTGTACTATGACTTCATTACCCCATGTTCATTACCTCTCTGATCTCTGGATGGCTTCCTGGAAATCTGACCAGGCACTATGACACCATACCTTACTCTTAGGCCAATATAACTAGCCCCTTTCTTCAGTTAATATAATCTCTCTAGCCCAGAAAAATCTTTGTTTGTTTGTTTGTTTCTCTGAAACAATTAATCTAGACTCCAAATCCAAATTCTCCCATCCCCACCTTATCACCTCAAAGGTTTAGGTTTTGTGCACTCAACAATCAGGCAAGACACACATTTTTCTTCGTGCTGTGTTCTGTCCTTCCTTTGAAGCAATAAGAATTCACCATCAGCTTGAATGCATGGAGCATGCAAGGAAGTGCCAGGGGAAAGGAGATGGGATATCATTTTAAAAATAGTATCAGAGGACACCTGGGTGGCTCAGTCAGTTAAGCATCTGCTTTGGCTCAGTTCATGATCCTGGGGTCCTGGGATGGAGTCCTGTAGGGATTCTGCTTGTCTGTCTGCCACTCTCCTGCCTGTGTTTTCTCACGAGCACTCTCTCTCCCTGATAAATAAACAAACAAACAAACAAATAAATAAATAAATAAAAATAGTATTGTTCCCACAAATAATCTAGAAGAATTAAAACACTTTTTTTGGTATCATATTTAAACATTTAGTTTTCACTTATAACTGGAAAAGACAGTAATAATATTGAATAAAAATCATTAAAGAGACAAATGATTATTGTCATCAGATGATCATATATATAATCAGAATTATTTTGAGAACTGGCAATAAATTTTAACATTATGTAATCAAGTAATACCAGAAAAATTAGTGTGCTCAAGTTCACACATGTGGGTAAAGGCAAAACTAGGGGGTCAGAATAATTATAAGGCAATTTATTCTCTGTAAATAGCATAATTCCGTCTTATGTAGACATACAGGTAAAATAAACATCACTATTAACAAATGTTCTATATATTCCAGACTCCTAGCATTCAGTGGTAGATTAAAATTTAAGGTTTAAAGCATTCTCTCTGATAATCATTACCTCAAAAATTCTCATTACCTCAAAATTAAAAGGAGGTAAATTATGCAATGTAGACTTCATACCAAATCAAGGATTCTTATCAATTATTGAAATGCAGTTAAACAGTAGATTTTTTTTGATAGGGAAGTCCTTTAAATTATTCTTTAATTTTGTATTATCTGCAAAAGAGCCAGAAAGTTATGCTTTTTATTATATACTATCAAATAAAAATGTAATTTTCAAATGATTTTAAAAGGAGTTATATTCTTAATAGAGCACAACAAATAAGTTAAATATTGAGGGATAAGTGTGAATCCTATGCACTAAATTTGATGTTTTTATTTTTTTTCCCCCTAAAACAGTTTGCCCAAATTGGGCCTAATGGCTTCCATTGTTTATCAAAATTATTGTCATAAGGAATCATAGTAGTTTTATTTTATTAGTAGCTCCTACATTCTTTAGTGTTTTCATTATCCATGTTCATTGCTCATTAAATTTTACTTTTCTTTCTTTTCTCTGCTTACCATGAAAAAAAAAGTTGTAGTCTGGACACACTGATGCCTACTTATACAGAAGAAACACTAATATGGGACAGGTAAATTGATGTTTTTTTTCCTCCAATTAAATGTAAATAGGTGATCAAACTGTATGATATCAAATGTTTCTGAAGCACTGAAATGTTAAATTCAAGAAAGGTAAGTTGAATGGTAAGGTTGTATGTCTGTGGCCTGGGTTTATGAATTCTGTAAACATCAGAGGTTCCTGATTAAAAAATCTCCTTAAAGCAGCTTAAGAAAACAATAGAATTTTGTTGGATAATAACTAATCATAGTTGTTCTGAATCACACTGTACCAAAGAAAAGTACCACCTGTAAACCTTCTGTATACCTATGAGGGCATTAGTCTTCAGATGGTGGAACCAGACCCAAATAGAGACAATGTGGTCAGACTCTAATGGGTGGGACTTCTAATCAAAATCTATCCACTAGTACCAAAAGCCAAAGTTAATTATTGTGATAGTTAACTGCTTCTCCAATACCATAAGCTACAAATTAATTATTTTTTTTCATATTCTTCTATTAAATTACTGGCTGGCCTACTGGGAGGATCATTAACAAATGTAAATAAATCTTTGTTGCTTCTCATCCTGGAGCACACATTTAGAGTTGTTCATGTGAGAACTGGCTTGATTGCCTATCAGTGCCTGTAATTTGGAACATCTATCTTCGTAACTTTCATTTAGAGACCCTATTTTAAACCACTGTGTGTTTTGTTTATTCATAGCATATACACAGATATTAATATGTCTTTTCCATTCAACAGCTAAATGGATTTCTAGGTATCCACCAATTCTACTTGTTTTTGAAGAAGTTTGTAAAGATCACTGAGGTTCTTGTCTGGCTTTCCAAGTCAGGTAGTCAGGAAACTACAAAGCCTCCATTCTAAGCAACTGTCTCAAATACAACCACACGATGGAGGTAAAATCTATCCCACTATATATGCACTATGCTGGAAGGAAAAAACAAACAAAAAACAAACAAACAACAAAACAACAAAAATAACCCAAACCCAGCAGAAAAGTAAAAATATTTAATTTATATATTTTAAGAAAATAAAAAAAAAATGACCTACCTTTTTGCTAATCTATACCTTAGGCTGACTCTCCATCTTATAATAAATTCTATTTTTTTAAGATTTATTTATTTATTTGAGTGAGTGTGAGAGAGAGAGAGAAAAAAAATGTGGTGGTGGCGGACCATGGGAGAGAGAAGGAGAATTTTAAGCAGACTCTGCGTTGAGAGTAAAACCTGATGCAGGGCTCGATACCATGGCCCTGAGATCATGACCTGAGCCAAAACCAAAAGTCAGACTCTTAACTGACTGAACTACTCAGATGCCCCTTATAATAAATTCTAATTGCTAGGTTGATATTGATTCATTAATATTAATGACTAAAACCCAACATGTTAAAAATCACTGTCTTCCTCTGACCCTCAGTGTTTAACATATTCTCTCATTTAATGGAAACATTAATCCTCACAATCACTCCAATAAGAAATCCCAGTGCCATATTAAATTCTTTCTCTCACACATATTTTACCTTCAGACAATTTTCAGGTCTTGACAATTTTCTATTTTATTGATTTATTTTTAAAATTCATATACTTAACACATATTTATTGAATATATATTATGAGTCAGGAAATGTTCTTGCAAATGGGATTCCTGAGGAAAGAATATAGATGAAAATCGTTGCTTTACATTGCTGATAATTTGGTAGAAGAGAAAGAGACATTTAAAAATTAGAGAAGGAAAATGCACTATCAGATGATGATGTCTATAGAGGAGAGTGGTTCAGGAGTGGAGGGAAGTGGGATAAAATACCATTTTTAAAAAATATGTGATGTGTATTTTTATTAACATACAGTGTTATATTAGTTTCAGATATACAATATAATGATTCAATAATTCTGTACATTTCTTAGTGTTTACCACAATAAGTGTATTCATCATCTGTCACCAAACAGTATTTTTACAATCTTATTGACTATATTCTCTAGGCTGTACTTTTGAGGTTTGTACCTCTTAAGCCCCTTTATCTATTTCACCCATTCCTCCCTCCCCACTCTTCTGGCAACCCTGTTTGTTCTCCATATTTAAGAGTCTGTGGCAGGGTTTTTTTTTGTTTGTTTGTTTGTTTGTTTGTTTGTTTTTTTGGTTTCTTTTTTTGTTTGTTCATTTGTTTTGTTTCTTAAATTCCACAAAGACCAGAGATAATTAGTGTGGTGGGGATGTGGAAGAAAAAATTCCTTGTGCACTGTTGGTGGGATTATAAATTGGTGCAGCCACTGTGGAAAACAGTGTGAAGTTTCTTCAAAAAAATTAGAAATAGAAATATCATATGATTCAGTAGTTCCACTACCTGGGTATTTATCCAAAAAAAAAAAAAAAAAATACACACACCAAAAACCAAAAAAACAAAAACAAAAATAAAAAACCTCAAACACAAATTTGGAAAGATATATGCACCCCTATGTTTATTGCAGCATTATTTACAATGGCCAAGATATGGAAGCAAACAAAGTGGGTATCAATAAAATATCTGACTTATATTTAAAAGGTTGCTCTAGTTGCTGTATCACTATTGATTGTGGGTGTAAGCAAGGAAACTAGAGAAAGCAGAAGAGAAGGAGAAGGAAAAGTTTGAAGGTTACTGTAAGAATCCAAGTGAATATAACAGTGGATTCAGTAGGGTGGTAGCACTGAATATAGTAGGAAGTAGTAGGATATTTGAAATCTTTTTAAGAACTAAGAGGAATTGCTAGTTGAATGAATTTTAGGAATGGATGGGTAAAGAAAAATCAAAGATAAATTGAGGATTTCTCAGCAACTCATTTAGAAAACTAAAGCTGCCTTTTACTAAGATAGTGGAGATTATTATCAGAAGACATTTTGGAGGGAAGATTAGGAGCTCAATATTAAAAATATTATTTTTATGCTATCTCTTAAGTATCCAAGTGGAAATGTTAGGTAGGCAACTGGTTTCAGCTATCTGGAATGCAGGGGGTGGAAGTGATATATATATATATATCTGGGGCTCAGTACATAGATGATATTTAAAGTTTAATTACTAAAGGAAAGTAAATATGAATACAAAAGATAAGAAGTATGAGGACTGAATCTTGGAATACTCAAAGATTTAGAAAACAGTGAGATGAGGAAAATATGAAGAGAAAGATGAAGGAACTAGTTTCTTAATTACAATTAGTAATGAAGAAGAGTAATCAAGTTGGAACACTAGGGATGTAGGAGCAAAATCAATAATATGGTGTCCTAAAATCAAGTTATAAAGGAGTTTTAAGAAATTAGTTCTTTATACATCCTAGATACTAGTTCTTATATAGGTTGCTTTCAAATAATTTTTCTAGAATATGTTTTCATCCTCATATCTATATCTTTTGCAAAGGAAATCTTTCTCTTTTCTTTACTCTTCTTTTTGTGTTTGTTATGAGATCCAGTTTCTGGGTAGTGCTTTTGGTGTCAAAGCTAAGAACTCTGACTAGCTTTTAATCTCCAAGATTTTCTTTTACATTTTCTTCTATAAATTTTATAGTTTTACATTCTACATTTAAGTCTATGATAGACTTTGATTTTTTTTTCCTATATATCCACTCACTGCAGTATCATTTGTTGAAAGGACTATTTTTCTTCTTTTAAATGACTCTTGTCAAAAATTGTTTGAGTGTATTTGTATATTTGTATTCTTTATTTGGTTTCATTGATTTATCTCTGCATTCTTCCACCAATACCATATATTCTGTATAGTAAGCTGAAGAGTTGGCTTTAATATTAAGCAAGGTGATTCCTCCCACTTTAATCTTTTTTTTTTTTTTTTCAAAATTGTTTTAGCTTTTCCAGGTTCTTTGCTTTTACATATAAATTTCAGAATAAGCTTTTCTATATCTGCACAAGAAAAATGCATAAACTTTTTTGGGATTTTTATAGCAATTATATTGAAAATTTGGTCAGTTGGGGACAATTGATATCTTCACTGTGTAAATTTATCAATTCATAAATACAGTGTGTCTCTCCATTTACTTACTTACTCATTGATTGTTTTTATTAGAAATTTGTAATTTTCATAATATCTGCACATATTATATTAGATTTATACCTTAGTATTTTGTTTTTTAACATGATAGTAAGCAGCATTACATTTAAATTTCAGTTTCCAAATGTTCATTGTTAACATATAGAAATATGCTTGATTATGTGTTGAACTTGTATTCTGTGACCTTGATAAAATTGCTATTAGTTCTAGGACAATTTTGTATTTCTTTCCTTTTAGTTATAGTTTTCCTGGGATGTCATGCATAGATGTCAGCAGATATGGATTTTTATCATTTCTTTTTTCATAATCTCTATGCCTTTTATTTCTTTTTCTTGCTTTACTGCAATGGCTAGAACATGCTTTTTCAATAATGAAGGATTTACAAAATCCATGTTGCTAAACCAACATTAAGCTCAATTCCTGCTGCTATGGCCACTATGTTTATTGGATAAGAGCAAAGCTGTCTGATTTCCATCCACAGTTTGGGCATTGTGTTTATGTGATCATTAATACTCTCTTCTACTGAGGTTAATCTTTGGTAAATATTCAGATGGGGCACAGATAATCTTACACTTCTTCCTAAACTTTCCTGTAACCGATTTTCTAATTGTGTTTCCCTGACTTCCTGATAATTTAGTAAAAATGTTAGTTACTGCCCATGAACTGATAACTTCTGCCTCTGTATTTATTTTCTTGCAGAAAAAAATGAACAAGACCATCTTCTCAAACTCCCTTTTAGAGCATTTTCATTCACTACTTTTCTTTAGAGCCACTCCTAAGTGGAGCATTGATGAGTGTACAACCATCTGTAGACTAGAATTGAATTATTTTTCTCCAGTAAATTGATCAGAGTGAACTTCTCATGAGGTCATAAAGAAAACTGAGAAAGGAAGAAATGTAGGAAAAATAGGAATTATTAGAATCAGAGCTAATAATTCATTAAACTTACTTGTATCTTTAGGACCTGTTCTAGCCTGATATTGTATATAATGCCACTTCCATTTAATGATGGAATACTTCTGTGTACACCAACATTTATGGTGGTAGGTCAGATAACATCAGAGTTCATAATGGGCAACTCTGTTTTCATGATAACATCTGGCTCATGGTCAAGTGGTCAGCCTCTTCTAAGGCCCAGGAGCAAGTCAGATTCCATTTCTTAAAAAAAAACAAAAACAAAAACAAAAACAAAACAAAACAAAAAACCCTTCATTTAATTTTTGTGACAGTAGCAAATAAAACTTAATATGTTGCATACAGACTATAAAGAGGGCTGTTAATCTTTGTACTTTTTTTTTTTTTTTCCTGGATGGTAGGATAGGAGAGGCCAGATGCAGAATTGTCCTTTACCTTTAAGGGATGTCTTGCTATGCACTGGATAACTGGACTGCTAGAAAATTCACTGAGTTATGAGGACCCTGAATTTTTATCATATATGTACCTTAACAAGGTATAAAAAACAACTATTACTTCCTGCTTAACAACTCTAGTCAGAATGATATATTCAATGTGGTAGACTGGTGTGATGCCCTGGGGAGTGAGGAGGCTAGACAGGATTATGAAACAGAGCTGGAGAATAGGCCATGAACATATACGGATAGCTTTGATGGTGTTTGTTAATAGGTATAGGGAAAAATTAATTCCCTGTCAATAGCTGCTTATGCCAGGGGATGGTCTGATGTGCAACACCAAAGAAACCACATCTCGTAGAGAAGTTGCAATTGGAGACTACAACTAATTAAATTATAATAATTCTCTTCCCCTACCAGTCTTCTGTATACTCCAAATGGGCAAACTGGATAGAGATATGGAAGTAATCACCACTTACGCATCTCTTAAGTCATTGATGATGACACTGTTCTCTGCAAGCTCTTCAAGAATGTTATATGTTTTTGGTTTGCTGCTTTGGAAGATGGAGGCAGTAATAAAAGCTTACAGTTGGGCTTTCTTACCATAATAAGTGTATGGAGGTAGAATAACGGTTTAGGGATTGTCAATTGCTTACTATGTCATTACTAACTGTGCATTCCAGAAATAAAAAATAACCACATAATTTCAAAGACAGTGTACCCTCTGTGAGACAGATTCTTGCTAAAATCCATTAATCATCTGACCTTCATATGTCTTTAATCTGACTGATGCCCCATAGTGGCATTTGTGTGCCAGGAATTAATGTCACTTCAGAGCCGGTGTCCACTACTCCCTGAGTATCTAGCTATTTCTCATTCTTTCCTGTACACCCATCCTGGTAAATGAGAATTTTCTTGTGCCATGTCTGGCCTGAAAAGAAGATCCGCTACAGAGCTCTAAAAGCTTCAATGGAAAGGATATAAAAGTCTGACTCATGAACAAGGGAAAAGTTAAGAACTGATAAAGGGAAATAAAAGATAAGTAAATAGTTAATTTAGGCTGCACATACTCATGGCCTACTTTATCTAAAACAGCCTTGCTGGCACAAGGTTAACTTCAAAGTAACAAGTATAGTGAGGATAAGTTTTGGTGCAACTTGTTTTAATATATCACTAGCAAAACACCATGTACCTCAATAGTATATTTTATATATGTTACTTGATTTTAGAACCCATGCTCTTACCATTACCTAAAATGCATAGGGAATAAAAATGTGGAGAGAGTCAGTAGAATTTGTTAGTATAACTGATAAAGGATCACCATAAATTTCCCTCAAACTAAATTGTCTAATATTATGACAAGTGTCACTTTATTGGTTGCCAGAGATTTATAGGTGACAAGACAGTCGAAAAAGACGACTTTTTTCACCCCTACATGTTTTCTATCTGAAGCTGCCTACATATTTGACTATATTCACAGAAAGAAGATTGCTCTTTTTGCTCAAGTATGTGGCAGGAAGTGTCACTTGCCTGTTGGGTATGCTGTGCATTATTTACTATCTGCATTCCTATCTCAGTTTCAATTTATTTAAGATAGTCTCTCATGTCTCCATGTTATTATTTAATTTTATATCTTAATATGCTGAAACTGGATATTCATGGTCTGATGCCCTTTATAAACTATACAAAATGAAACCTATGCTAACTGGCATACTTTTAATCAGTCACAATATTAGAGAAATAGGTTGAAGTGCTCACCACTCTTCTGGCTCATGATTCAAGCACAGCTGCTCAATATCAGTGTCATAATTGTTTATCTCTCATTCACCATGTTCCCACAGTGTTTAACATGTTTGTTCATTTTTTTCTATTCAGTCATTCTATTTTTCATCATGCCAAAACAATGTGTCAGGTGAAGAGAAAAGTTGGAGATAAACAACTATTTTATCATGAAAATAGAACCCCCAGTCTGAACAAAGAAAAAAATCTCTTAGCACATAGGATTAGGAATTCATGGGAGCATTAAATCATTTCAGATTGGCAGTTATTTTTTACTTTCAACTTGCTCCTAAATCATTACATATGACTCTGAGTTACTATCTAGCCACCACTCATAAGTTTAAAAAAAAAAAAAAAAAAAGGAAGATGAGATCCAGGTAAAATTGTGAAATAAGTAGTTTTACTTCCTATTTTGTCTCATCTCTCCAAAATTCTAATGTTATTTTGCCAAGGGTTCCCTTTTGTGTGTGTTCTTAGAGTATATTCCTCTGATCTGGATGCCATTTCTTCTTAGGGAACCACAACCCATTAATTATCTTAGAACTCATTTAACAAACCTCTCCTGTTCTATACCTCATCATTACTTAAAAAAGGCTTAGTTTCCATAGTTTTGAAGTAAATAAAATAGTACTAACAATTTCCACAGCAAAAAGTATGTTTTTCCAACTCCCTTTACCCACAGTATGTCTTTATATCTAAGTGCGTGCTTCTTGAGAGAGGGAACTGCATTCACGGAGTCATTTTTTCATCTATCATATGCTCCTCAACATTTGACCATCATTATGCCTCACCCATGCCTGTCTCGACTAAGGCTACTTTGACCACTGTGGTTACCACTGACATAAGTGATGGAAAGGAAAAGCATTTATTCAGTCCTTTTCTTGTTATTGATCCTATTGTATATTGTCACTACAGAACACCCTCTCTTAAACGATGTTATTGACTTCTTTGACACACCCTCTTCTGGATTTTCTGGCTATCTTGTTGGTAGGTGATTATTATCATTTACTGACTCCTCTTAAGTTCTGTTTCTGTTCTCTGTTGCACACTCTTCCTAGATGAACTCATTTACTCTTATAATTTCACCCAGCAGTTGTTATGCTTATGTCTCCAAAATGGGTTTTTAGCTGACTGATACTATTGGGCTCTAGCTCAGTATATTCTATTGCCTTCTAGATTTGGATCAGGAGACCTGTCCTGGTCCAGCATTGCTCGTAACTAGATGAGTAATTTTGCCTAATTGACATTTAGTTAGCAAACTCTTGGGCTCTCACATTCATCCATGTAATCAATATCATATCTATCAGTAATAATGATGATAATGTCATTCCCCTTCTTTATTTTTTCTTTTGTTTGATCTTTCAAGTTATTCATGAACCATAGGGCCCCCTTAGAACACTAATACAGTGAAGGAGTCATTGAGGGCTCAGGCTAAGTTCTTATCTTTCTGTTCTAGACCCTGAACTATGTGGCTTTCATCCTCAAAAATATAAGGCTAATGCATTTCCAGAAATTTCTTTTAAGTTTCCAGTAGAGAAGAGGTGGAATGGGTAATATAAAAAAGATACATGGCAGCATGAACATGTACCATTTTGTAATGAAAATCACAGTTTTTATCCAGAACTTGGATTTTTTGTCTACTTTATCCAGAACTTGGTCCATGGTCACCTCTAGTTTCAAAGGAGTCTGAGAAGGAGGTTGTACACTTTGATGACCTGAACAAATCAGATCTACATTAGAAAAAAAAAAAAAAAACAGAAAAAACAGAGAAGGAAAAATATTGTATATGTAACCCTATATGTTGCCTATACAATATCATATTGTTTAATATTATATAGGCAGCATGAATATTATATACACAGCAAGACATGTAAACTCCAAGCCCCAAGAATACTTACCCATTTGTAAGTTATTGAATTCACCAAATGTTTGTATCCCCCGTGTTTCCTTATATGATCTTTTTTCTTTCTGTAAAGTCCACTCATCCTCAATTTACCTATCTTGCAAGATTCTACTAAGAAATTTCTCCTTCATAAAATTTAGTCTAACCTAGGTTATGGTAGGGGTCTTTCCTAAGAGAGTTCCTAGAACTCTGTACTTGGTTTATCTTAGTATATCACACTAAATGGTCAATATTGGCTTTGAAATGGAAGATGCTCTCCAAATGTCCATTTCCCTTTTGCATGCTTAACTAAGATTTTTTTCTTTAACAACGTTCCTCTAAGACCATAAACTTTAAATCAGGAATGTAATTGTAATAATGTCTTAATCCTTGGTGCACATGTAGCACACACTGATTTGGACTCTGTTGTACCCCGTATCAGTCAGGTCCGCTCTCTTATAATATGTTTTAAGAAATACTATCTAGCTATAATCCCTTAACCTAAAGAAGTGATCCTAATGGTAAACGTACCTCTGTTAAATCAGTAGAAAAATAACTTGAGTGTACCTGACTTTCTATTTTGCTTAAATCACAATACAGATATCTTGGATTTCAAGATTCTATACATAGAGTTCACCTGAAACCAAGTGATTAGACTATTGTAGAGATAAGGGAATGAGAAAAAGGGAATGAGAAAAAGGAGGAGATTGGAAATGAAATGTTTGTGAAGAATATGCTCTTTTTAGGTCCTCTCATCGTCCCATTTTCCACCTTATCTCTGTTGGATGTTCTAGTTTTTGAACTGATCCCTCCCCTTCTGGCTTTTCCATTTAACAGCTCTGCCACCATTGGTGAATTTATTAACATCTCCATGCCTCAGTTATGTTATCTGTGAAATCTAAATAATAATACTACATGTCTGGTAAGTTTGTTGTATTAATTCGGTCAGCCTATTAAAATGCTAACACCAGTGCCTCATACATGATGAGTGTTGGCTAATATTATTTTTATTCTTATTTATTTTTAAAGACTATGAAAAAAGCAATAGAGAGGGACACATCTGATAAGAAAGTAAAGTGTATGTGTTTTTTTTAATTTAAATTCAATTAGCCAAAGTATAATACATCATCAGTATCAGATATCATGTTCAATAACTCATCAGTTGCGTATAACATCCAGTGCTCATCACATCACCTGCCCTCCTTAATGCCCATCACCCAATTACCCCATCTCCTCCCATCCACCTCCCCTCTAGCAACTCAGTTTGTTTCCTATAGTTAAGAGTCTCTCATGGTTTTTCTCCCTCTCTGATGACTTCCCATTCAGTTTTCCCTCCCTTCCTCTATGACCATCTGTGCTGTTTCTTATATTCCAGATATGAGTGACACCATATGATAATTGTCTTTCTCTGATTAACTTATTTAACTCAGCATAATACCCTCCAGTTCCATCCACGTTGATGTAAATGGTAAGTATTCATCCTTTCTAATGGCTGAGTAGTATTCTATTGCATATATATATATATATATATATATATATATATCTCACATCTTCCTTATCCTTTCATCTGTCAATGGACATCTCGGCTCTTTCCACAGTTTGGCTATTGTGGACATTGTTCCTATAAACATTGGGGTGTTTTATAATGAACTACTAACTATTCCCAGTATATTAGATCAGATGAATAGATCCCAAAACAAGTTTACAAAGATTTGATGACATGTTCTATCTTTGATGTGAAGATAAACTTAATCCTACCTAAAAATAAGAATTGAGTATACATGACTTTTAAAGTTTTTGCCATAAACATTTTGACTTTGTCTTTGTTTTTGTTTTAATTTTTGTTTGGTTTTGTTTTCATCTACTGAGAAGTTTATAAGGTTGCATTTAGACCAAAAAAAATTAGTTCTTCATATGGATTTGGGCATTCTATGGATCTGAGTTTAAGATCTGGTTAGGCTTCTTAGCTGCATGTCCTTAGGGAAGTCACTGAACCTTTGTCAACCTTATTTGCAAAATAGGGATAATTCCATCTGCTTTGTTTTCATGAGAATTTTTGTGAAGAATAACTAAAATAACATATATAAAGGTCCTAGAACAGTTCATGGCACATAGTAAGGACATAATGTTTATAAATGTAATAATTCTTACCATAATATAAGAAGCACATAGTAAAACTATAAATAACTAGAAGGTGATTTATCAATGTCAATTAATTATAATTACAATCATTATTGCTTATGAAATTATTGCTTCATATCTTCTAATTAATAAAGTCTCTCTTTAAAAATAAATATATTTGGAAAAACAAATTACAATCAGAAGAGTGATTGTTAATCATAATCTCTGAAAAAGGGGTCCTAGTTTTATGGCAAAAATATTAATTAATCAACACTTATAAAATGATGCTTTTGTTTCCTCAAAAGAGATAAACATTTACCCAAGTTTGGACACACTGAGTCCTCAAAAGAGGACACTCATCCTTTGAACAATGCTTGAATGTTTCATGTCTTTCTCATGAAAACACTTATTTCTATGTCCGTGCTTCACTGTGCACGAAATAATAATGCAAGAGGTATAGTAGGGAGTGGTTTTAGGATTTACACCTGTGGAAATGAGAGGCAGGAAGCTAGCTTAGGCAAAGAGAGATTGAGCTCTTTTGCAGTCCTAAAGGGAAGCTCAGACAACCCTACAGACTAATCTGGAGCAGGAATTGCCCTTGAGATTTGCCCAAGTTGATTCAAGAAAGACACATTTTTACTGTCATGTTAATTTTGGATGTGGGCTGCCCTGGGAAGGGATTGTGACTAATGGTGAGGTAGTGCTCTTCGACTGAGGGAATTCCCAAAGTGGAGTCACAACCAAGAGATATCTGTCAGCAGCAATCCCAGTAGGTGTGTAATGTAGTCTTTCCTTAGGGACTTCCGAGTGGTGCAGCATAGCATCTAACACACAGAGGGGTCATGGCAGGCAATGGTAGAATACTTCCCCTATTAGGAGAGTAGGTGTCACTTAAACAAAATGTAGCCCCAAACATAGTTATTCTCCTAGTATCTTTACTAGAAAAGATGAATATAGCCCAAAGGCTCTAGCAATGCCTTTAATATTCTAGTATGTTCTTTTTTAATCTCCATCAATAAATAGTGTCCAAAACAGTTTGTGTTTACATGGGAAGGAAAGCAGTTTACATATCATGTGGTCCCAGTGCTAAGTTAATTTCGCTACCGTTTGTCAAAGTTTGGTTTGAAAAGACCATAATAAGGTTGATATATAATAACTAATATGCTGATGACATTAATCCTTGCTTTTTTTCACATACACTTATATAAAATTATTTTATGAACAGAAACTCACTATGAAATTGCTACCAAATATACAGTATGACTTATTGTATGTATTAACTAGACATATATAGTGTGTATATATACCCAATTTTATCATCTCAGCTGCTATTTCTTTTACTTATCATTGTATTTACCACTGCTGAATATGCCTTTCTCTTTAATTTATTACTCATCTAAAACTGGAAGACATAATGGGTAGTATGAAGAAAATGTAATAATCTTATTTTACACTGAGCTTTGAATAAAAATGTTAACAATGAGTACAGTGTTTGTGGACCTGGAACGGCTCTACATACTTCATTGTGACTTTGTGAAAATTAGTTTTCTCTTATTTGAATCTTTAAAAATTTTATGTTATCCCAGTTTCCAGGTATATTCTAAGAGGCTGAAATCAATGGAAGTCAAATGATAAAACATATACTGCAAAATTTCTTTGAAGTTTTGTAATATTTTATTTGTAACCTTTTTCAGGTTTTTAGATTTATTAGGTGCCATGTATTAAAATATATGATTATCACTTAAAAGATGAAGTTTCATTACATGAGTAACATAAAAAAATTAATTCTATAACATTTAAATATAGGCCATTGATGTTGCATTCTGAAGCATTAGCTTTGATCTAGCAACTCATGTTTAATTTTTCTGTCTACTAAACTCAAATAAAACTCTAAGTCTTACAATAGTAAGAACAATTAGTACATCATTCTTTTCTACTGCTAGAAAAAAAGAAAGAAAATTGCATTCTTTGATGGCTATAAAGTTACATAATTGCCATCAACCTGCATAAAACAAGAAATGAATACCTATAAATGAGATATGAATATGATAATTAAGCATTAATTTATGCCCTCTTATATCTGTAAACTGTACAGATATATCATCTGATTCACTTTGACTTCCCACTATTTAGGAGTAAACTGCAATGTAAGGATATTTAATGTTGTTTATGGTAAATTAAGAGGAGGAAATGAAACTGCTGCAGGTAATACAATCATGGATATTTTAGTTACAAAATTATTTCAAGTAATCTGGTGCTGAACAAGAAGTTGGCATACCTCAAAAGAACTATAAGATTTACATGGGGAAAAAAAAAAAAAAAAACAGACGAGAAAACTCAAAACTACCTCCTTGAAACCTTCCTGCAAGCACAATAACAATAAAAACTTTCCTATAAGGTTGAGGTACTAAACCTGATAATCACAGACAAAAGAGAGAATTCTGGGAGACCATCAATTTAGATGAAGAAGATTATATATCTTCCCCCACGAACCTCCAACTGAAATTTACTTGTTCTCCAATATATATGTCAGGCAATAAATTACGCTAATATCAGTAATACCTCTAACTTTTTTACTAAGAGAACTCACAAATCTTTCCATGTCCCATTATACTAATTGCAAATATTTCCTAGTATCTTTTATTAGCATCATTATTTTGAAATTATAACAATTATTACTCTTCCAATATTTTTTATTTAATAAATTAATCAAGATGCATATACTTAACTATAGCACACTTCTAATAGCCTCATTACATTTCATTATAATTGCTTTCCTTTGTAATAATATATATTATCTAAAACATTTATGTTAAATATTTTTTTTCTGAGAAATGTTTAAAGATACTACTTTGAGAAAGAGACCATAGGTTCAACAAGATTGCCAAAGAGATCCAAGGCAAAACAAACAAAACTAAACAAAACAAAAGCCACTAGATAACACAGAGACATGAGAAATGAGTCACAGAAATGAGTCAGAAAATCTGGAGAATGATCTGAAAATTCAGAACATGTCTTATTTGTTTCCTATCCATGGTGTAGCTAAACCTATGTATATGAGCTGGGAAGAAGAGGTGGTTCTCCGCAGCTGAAGGTAACATTAGGGACAATGCAGAATGTATAATCTTTGAAATAAAAAGGGCATTCGTGATATAATAATTAATTTGACATAAAAAAAGAAATAAGTTCTGAGTTCAAATAAATTCGAGTGAATCTGAAACAGAAATATATATGTGTGTGTATGTGTGTTTATATATTCCTCTGACAGAATATATGTGTGTGAATCAATTAATATATTAACTAATATAAAAACATTATATATATATACATGACACACATACACATACTTATATGACCCTTCAGAACTTTCAGTTCTTTTTTTTAAAGATTTATTTATTTATTTATTTATTTGACAGAGAGTGCACAAGCAGGGGGAGCGGCAGGCAGAGGCAGAGAGAGAAGCAGACTCCCTGCTGAGCAGTGAGCCCGATGCAATGGGCGGGCTCTATCCCAGGACCCTGGGATCATGACCTGAGCTGAAGGCAGACGCTTAACTGACTGAGCCACTCAGATGCCCCAGGAACTCTCAGTTCTTCACTGAGCACTGTGGTAATTAAGTATTTCTAAATTTTTTTTTTTAAATGTGGGATGTTCTTTTCTTCAAACGTAATGTAGGAATACATTAGAAAATTCTAGCTTAGAATAATAAAAGTGAAAGAAATTCTTCATTGCTACTTCTTAACAAACAGTAAGGGTATCTCAGAACAAAACAGGAGGGCGATCAAAAGGGAGGTCCAGAGGTCAATTACGAAGGCCTACGAAGGAAAGGTTATGGAGTTTTCAAGGTCAGTGCTGGAGAACCTGAGGCCAGTGTAGGATTTGGGAGGAGCTAGAGAGAAAGTAGCTTTAATATTTTATTTGGGGGATTTGACAGAATCAAAGCCTGCTTAGAGTTACAAAAAGAATATATATCATTGCAAGAAGAAATACCTAGCAGGAAGATTCAAGAACAGGCATAACAGCCGTATCAACTCTCAAATATCCTGGGCTGAATCTGTGTTACTTCCAAGATCAGCTGTGGTCTGCTAACACTTGTAACACAATTAACAACTTTTAATTAATGTTATGTGCTTCCTTAGGGTTGATAAGGTGTATTATTACTTGAGGTGTATTTTACTTGAGGATTTGTGGTATGAACCAAATTCCTGGGTCTTCAGAAAGAGAGAGAGAGAGAGAGAGAGAAGGTAGAAAAGCCCACTTGTGAGAAAGAAATTTGGCTACTAAAGTTTAATTGACTGAAAGTTCAGTTATCTGCAAACATTACACTGAAATTGAAAACCTGTGTTCATTCCAACTATGCTGGGCAATAAAGTCAAGATGGTAACAGCAATAAAAACAGTAAAAGCTGTCATTTATGGAATACTAATTAGGAGCCAGGCAGTGTGATGGTAAGTTTACCTGCACTTTGCATTTATTCCTAATGGCAGTTTATGAAATAAGTATCATTATTATCCTCAACTTACAAATAAGAATACCCTGATTCTTGGGGAAGTTGAGTAATCTGTTTTAGGTCACTCAGCCAGTAAGTGGCAGAGATAGGATTTAATTCCAATTTTTAAGATTCCAAACCTAGGCTTTTAATGACTGGAATAGTGTGCCTTCAGATTCAAACCAAAAAAATAAAAGAATAAATTAGTGTTATTTATTTAGGGGATAATTGGCCATTTGGGGATATTAAACTTTTCCCTGTTTCCCTAAAGTCTTCATTGCAAAACTATAGTTCTAAAACCCATAGTTAAATTACCAATTAAATTTTGCACCTATATAAACCAGCTGCAAATTTAGGTTTCTAAATCAAATCATGGCAAGAATTTAATTTGCGTTTGCAGTAAGTTTTCATGGAAAGAGAATTGTTATGAGTTTTCATTTTGAGGCACAATTTCTTTGTTCTTAATAGGGAGTACATTGTAAGAGTGTAGAGGTAATGAATGGAAGCACATCCACTATGATTGTTCTCTTTGCAAGTATGAGTTTCAAAGTCTGGCTTAATAAGACTAGCAATTTTTAATCAAATGATTTAACTGAGAAGACAATTTAATTAACTGAGCACAGATGCTTAACCTGTGCTAGGTATTCTGGTCTTTCAATTAAGGATGATGGAACATTTAAATTCTATCATTCCAGAAGAGATTATCAATTATAAGTGCACTTTCCTTATGTTTCAAATAAACCTGCAGGGGAGAGTGCCTCTGCAGAATCACTGATACCCTACTTCTAACCTTTAATATGTCTTGATTGTTCTTTATTTTAATTTTATTGATAAGGTCTTGACAAGAAATAGAGATCCTTTAGCCTTCTTTGTTATTAAGTAAAGGAAAATGCTTAAGCTGGAATTCATTATAGACCATGAACCTATAAAGTAGAAAACTAATATTCATGGCTTTATATTCACTGAAAAACCTTAACCTTTAGGAATCATTAGTTTTCAGGATAGTCCATAAAGTTAAACTGAGCAGCACAAGGGCAGATGCAGAAGATTGGGGAGGAGAGTAGATCATAAACACCATTATCATTTTAACATTTGAGGAGCAGTATTTTCCAATTTTCTATGCTCTCTATAAGTAGCAAAGTATTTTCAGAGCTCAGATCCCTTAACTAATCTACCAGGGGAAGAAAGTTCCTTTTTTTTTTTTTTTTTTTTTTT
>NW_023270323.1:31068685-31097040 GCF_011800145.1 Mirounga leonina | reverse complement strand
AAGCAGACTCCCTGCCGAGCAGGGAGCCCGATGCGGGACTCGATCCAGGGACTCCAGGATCATGACCTGAGCCGAAGGCAGTCGCTTAACCGACTGAGCCACCCAGGCACCCAGAAAGTTCCTTTTTAAAACTTTGTAAGATAGCAAGTGTTCCAGAGTATGTGCCCTTAAAGTTCCGGCTATAGAAAAATCCTTCCCACTTACTCTGTCCAGGTTATTGAGGCTGATGGGATATTAGTTATTAATCCTCCTCAGGATTTCCACCTTCATGCAGGATGATGCAAAGCTCTTGTGTTTGTGTGTGTGTGCATGTTTCTGGGTTGTTTTTTTGTTTTGTTTTGTTTTGTATTTGGGGCTTCAAAAATGTATCAAACTACCCCAATGCTTAGAGTCTTAAAATGACAATCATTTTCGTAAGTCTAAGTCTTGAAGGGTTGTTCTGCAGACCTGGGCTGGGCTAGGGTGATCTCAACAGTTCTTGGTCACGTGCCTGCAGCCTGCTGGCAGGCGGTCTGAGGGTTTGCTGATGTGGGATGGCTTCACTTCTCTTCCTCCTGCAGTTGAGATTTGATCTCGAGCTAGTGACAGAATTACAAGGTGAGAAAACGACATGCAAAACACCTTTCAAGCCTCTGCTTATGTCATGTTTGTTGACACTCATTGACCAGAGCAAGTCACATGGCTAGTCACCAAGTCATAGTAGGAGAGGACCGCCAAGCCCCAGGGCAAAATGTGTAGATGTTGAGGACATTAATTCTGGCTGTTAATGCCAAGACAATACGGGGAGAGTCGCAGGCAAGAGTTAAGAACATGATTCTCATCTACTCCTGTTCATATCGGGATATGGGAGAACAGATGCTGATGGAGTCTACTCAGAGATAATAAACTAGATGTCTTGCTGTTTTTAATAAATGCTTTCCTTCCCAAGAACTCAGAAGGGAGAAAAAGGGTTTGTTTTATTTTTTTAGGTGAAAGTAGCATGATCTGCTAATTAACACATGATTTCAGGAAAAAAAAAAAAGACATAAACCCTCAGTAATATACTGTCTTGATGTGGGATTCCTGTCTGAGCTATTCCCCATCTGAACATACTCCAAGAATAACTGATAATACTTTGCCCTCCCATCTCCAGTTTCTAACAGCTTTTTGAGCACACATTATGAGTTGATAATGAAGGTTTATTGCTCCCATTCACCCCTTAAATGCTCTGCTGTGGGAGAATAGATCTCATTATAATTCAAAATTATGCCTTTGGCCAATTCATTCTTTCATTCTTATTGGTAACCATGGTTGGTGATACATATAGTTCCAGTTTCTAATTAGCTACAGCATATAATTCCAAACTTTTTATAGATCACTATATTATCTATGACATGGTCATGGTGAAAAGTCCAATGTTCATCTTTTTTTCTTTGTAATCGATCTCATAATTTCTTATTTTGATCTCGGCATAACCCACTAAGCCTCAGAGTGTATATGAGCACACGTGAACTCACTTTTACCTACTAATTTATTCTTTGCTTCTGACACCTGGATCTTTTTATATTTATGTCTATTATTGCTCACTTGCTGATCTGCCAGCTCTCTTCAAAGAAGAGTTATTACTGTACATTATTACAAATCAGTACACCTTTATGGTTGGGGACACCAAGGCTCAGTAGGATGAAATGGCTGGTGCAACATGACTAAGTATGAAAGTGAAAGAGGAAGAATTCAAAACCTAATCTCAAAACAGCAAATATTTACTGGTTATTCACATAGGGGATCAAGCCAAATTTAATAAACAACATTTGAGAAGTACATTGTTTTCTTTATAAAAAAGAATGTTTCTTGAATGCTTAAAGTGATTCCAAGCATAGACTCTCCTCTGAAAGGGAGACAAATTATGCACATAGCTATATCGAAAAATAGAAAGTGATATATGGCATAAAAAATACTAATGCATTTAAATCAACATTTAAATTTTAACTCACAGGATAATATTATTGGAACAAGACAGTCCAAAGCAAAACCACATAGGCATGACAACTGTTTTCTCTTGCCCCTAATAAGCTCTGCTTTCTCCATTCTGAAAGTAGCTCGATTTTGACATGTGATTCATAATTTCTGCTATGATTTTTTTTTTTTTTAAGATTTTATTTATTTATTTGAGACAGAGAGAATGAGAGAGACAGAGAGCACATGAGAGGAGGGAGGGTCAGAGGGAGGAGCAGACTCCCTGCAGAGCAGGGAGCCTGATGTGGGACTCGATCCAGGGACTCCAGGATCATGACCTGAGCCGAAGGCAGTCACTTAACCAACTGAGCCACCCAGGCGCCCTGCTATGATTTTTGTTGCAGGACATTATGCAAGATATCTTAAACACATGCTGCATCATATTTATTCAAAACAGATATTAACATATGCTCATTTATTTTAGAAATAGTTTTTGTATGACTCCCAGAACAGATGACACTTTTTTCAAGAACATGTGTGTGTAGTTATAAATGTTACCTTTCTAAAGACTGCATTTTTTTTTTTCTTTCCTATCTGAGAAGAGTTGCTCAGTATCCTGATCATGTTTCATTGCAGAGCACATATGTAATGACACATAAAGAAGGTAACGAGGGCACAAGGTGAGACATACTGAATGAAAAGTTGTTAATGAGCATATAACGGTATTCATGAGAAGTTTTGAAAAGAAAGAAAAGGGAAATTTTAGTTTTTCTCCTAAATTTGCTGTAAATAAACAAAAGAGGTTAGGATTTTTTTTTTTGAGAATAAGTCTTAAACATGATTCTTTTGCTTTTCTCCTCACTTCTATTTTACTCCCTCATCATTAACACAATCTACAGGCCTGGAGGGTTAGAACCACATGCAATACAAGATAGGAAAAACTTTAATAATAACTTTAACTTGCCATTAAAATAGCGAGGGCACACAAATACCTGAAGTAACTAAACCAACTTCAAAAAATAATGGTTTGGTCGCTGCAAATGTTGTTCTGTCACAATAGTCAAGGATTTGACATGTTCTTGCTTGAAGAGGTAGTTAGAGACTGGTATGTGATGCTGTTGAGAGAGATGGAATTCTTTATTTACATATATGAAGTCCAAGTGGGACAGCATTTTGTTGGACTGAATCTGGACTGGCTATCCTTAGCAGAATGAAAATTATCAGACAGCATTTTAACACTATAGTCTGCTCAGTGTTCTGTGGTTCTCTGCTTTTTCATGTAGGGCAAGTGGTAATAAAAACTAAATGGTTTTGAAGGATGACATTTCAAAACAATCATTTTAAAGACACTTCTATAATGCTAACATTGTATGAAAGTAATCTTAATTTAATTCTTAAGAGTTCAGAAAGTTTCATTATGACCATTTTTGAATAATAGATTTGATTTAAAATTTTACCTATTTTAAAATTGTAATGTATGTAAGAATATTTATAATGCATTTATAAATGTTGTTCAAGTAATATAGGTAGCAATGACTGCAGATGATGTCAATGTTAAATGCAAAAGGGAAATAATAAATCACACATTGAACTTCACATTAGCATAATATAAATAAATATAAGAAAGTGACACATTTTGGCCTGCTTAGCAGGGGAAAGTGTTTCTGAATTATCATAACAAAGGGTGACACAACCTAAATATGTTATGGGATGAAATCAGACATGGTGGTGGTCATAAACAGCTCTCCTGATCTTGATATATGGAGAGAATAACAGGGAAGAGGCAACATGAGGCTAGAACCTGGTCAAAAATAGAAGATGAAAATATTATGTGTAGCAGATCGAAATATGTGTAGTATAAAAATCAGTTTAAAAAAGAGAGTGAGGATGTTGGAAAAAAAAAAAAAAAAAGCAAAGCCATACAAACAACCAAAACAACCAAAGTGACATGTCATCACTAGTTCAAGTGTAGTTACATGACGGTGTTCAAATAGCCTCTTTTTAATGTTAGGTTAGAATTTTGTTGTGTAGACTTAGAATAAGAAACTAGAGTTTTTTTATTATGATAAAACTGATGAATCAACTATCCTCCATAATGACATATACCTTTAGAGTGGCTTGTGTTTGCCAGATAGAGTCCCACTCCCTTGCTCAGTAAAAACTGGGAAAGATACTTATTTCTTTTTTTTTTTCTTTTTTTCATATCTAGACTTTCTTTTTTTTTTATTCTTATGTTAATCCCCATACATTATATCATTAGTTTTAGATAAAGTGTTCCATGATTCATTGTTTATGCATAACACCCAGTGCTCCATGCAGAATGTGCCCTCCTCAATACCCACCACCAGGCTAACCCATCCTCCCACCCCCCTCCCCTCTAGAACCCTCAGTTTGTTTTTCAGAGTCCATCATCTCTCATGGTTCGTCTACCCCTCCAATTTCCCCCGCTTCATTCTTCCCCTCCCGCTACCTTCTTCTTCTTCTTTTTTTTTTCTTAACATATATTGCATTATTTGTTTCAGAGGTACAGATCTGAGATTCAACAGTCTTGCACAATTCACAGCGCTTACCAGAGCACATACCCTCCCCAGTGTCTATCACCCAGTCACCCCATCCCTCCCACCCCACCCCCCACTCCAGCAACCCTCAGTTTGTTTCCTGTGATTAAGAATTCCTCATATCAGTGAGATCATATGATACATGTCTTTCTCTGTTTGACTTATTTCACTCAACATAATACCCTCCAGTTCCATCCATGTCGTTGCAAATGGCAAGATCTCATTCCTTTTGATGGCTGCATAATATTCCATTGTGTATATATACCATATCTTCTTTATCCATTCATCTGTCGATGGACATCTTGGCTCTTTCCACAGTTTGGCTATTGTGGACATTGCTGCTATAAACATCGGGGTGCATGTACCCTTTTGGATCCCTACTTTTGTATCTTTGGGGTAAATACCCAGTAGTGCAATTGCTGGATCTTATGGTAGCTCTATTTTCAACTTTTTGAGGAACCTCCATACAGTTTTCCAGAGTGGCTGCACCAGCTTGCATTCCCACCAACAGTGTAGGAGGGTTCCCCTTTCTCCGCATCCCCGCCAACATCTGTCGTTTCCTGACTTGTTAATTTTAGCCATTCTGACTGGTGTGAGGTGGTATCTCATTGAGGTTTTGATTTGGATTTCCCTGATGCCGAGCAATATTGAGATTCTTATTTCTTTTGAACACATTTTTACACTACTGTCTTCTATGATTTAGCACTGTATTTCTTCAATTGATCAATTCAAAAACAATTGATTTTGTGAAATTCTAGTTTTGAGGTGGTACCCTGTTTGTCTTTGTTCATTTACTGATTTCTTTTATTGATTCTGAATATCTCTGAAAAATATATTGTTTACTTTTAAAACTTCTTAGGCTTTATGAATTGTAATCATCCTGTGCATATCCATAAATAGTTTTTTACTCAAAATAATATTTTTGAGTCTTAGTCCATATCAATGCATGTATATATAATCAATGCAGTGTTATATCGTAGTCATCCGTTTTTTTTTACTCAGGCTCTTTAAGCAGCAAATTGAAGAGTTACCTTCTTTATTATTTATTTTACTCTGTCTTATAACTGTATCATTTAGTGAATTAGTATTTACTTAACTGATATAGTAAGATTTGTTTTTACATATGAGTTGGTGCTGCTTTTCAGTTTCTGTGCCAAGTTACTTGATCCACAGAAATTGTGAAATAATAAATGTGTTGCTCTAAACCACTAAGTTTTGGGGTTATTTGTTATAAAGTAATAGATAAGTAATATAAATCATGAAAATATTGAGAAAGCAATCCCTTAATTAACATTCTATTTGAAGGGTGGCTTTGATCAGGTATTCCCCACCTTGCTTCATTAGTTCATTGTGCAGTGTTAAATCAGTATATTTGGTTTTATTATCTAAAGATAAGGCATACTGTATTCTTTTTATACAAAGAATTCCTGCTTTATGAAGCTTCTGTTACTGAACAAAAGTAAGCTTCTGTTACTTCTTTGGGAAGAATCTGGGCAGTACTTTTAATGTCAGCTCATGTGGTTGACTTGGGATGTGATCAATTCTGTGATGCAGAAAGATCCATCACTGGCACTTTTCTTATACACTAGGTACCTTTGGTTTATCTTTCCAGAGTCCTTCTCCACCCTTCTCCTCCCAGATCTCTGCCCTTGGAGGAAGACTATATGGACTTCATGAGTGGATTCCTTGCTGTCTAGATTCCGGTTGGGTTCAGCTAACTTGGAGTACTGGGTAGGAGGTCAGAGGGTGGATAGAGAGTGAAGTCAGGACATTTATTCCTCAGTTGTCCTGTGTGTTCCATTCTGCCAGCTGGACTCTATCCCCAGCTCAATGGTCACTGTTTCTGGCAAGGTAGACTGCTCCATAGGAATTTCTCTCTATATAAATATGATAACCTTTTCTTTTCTGATCTTTCTAGCTGTGGTGTAGTGCACTATCCATGCAGTTACCTCATATGGACATTTATAAAATATTTCTTTGTAATTAAACTTTCCTCAAATGATCCTACTTTGATACATCCCACTAAAATCCAGCATTTAAGTTAAAGGAAAGCCACTTTGATGGCAAGAAATTGTTGATGAGAAAAAGAGGGGCAAAAACCTGCTTCCTATATGTTAGATCCAGGAACAAACAGGTTAGTATTATATGACAGGAAATTATCAAAAGATCAAAGTAATAGAGTAAACCACCAGGTTCTATATTCTACTGAGCATAGTCTTTACTCTCTTTACCATCCTCTTTAACTTTGAAGAAAGAAGACTGGATTTTAACAGAAAGGGAAACTGTATATAAGGCTTGCTCACAGGTACATACTTAAATGCATGCTTTCTTTTCATTCTACTTCTTTTCAAGGTTACTTTCAAAAGTATACATGCATATTTCATTTTATTGTGCATCATTTTATTGCTCTTCACAGATACTGCATTTTTTACAAGTTGAAGGTCTGTGGCAACCCTACATTAAGCAAATCTATTGGCGCCATCTTTCCAATAGCATTTGGTACTTTGTGTTTCTGTATCACATTTTGGTAATTCTCACAATATTTCAAACTTGTTCATTATTATATTTGTTATGGTGATCTGTGATCAGTGATTATGACTCACTGAAAGTTTAGATGATGGCATTTTTTAGCAATAAAGTATTTTTTTAATTAATTAGTTATTTATTTATTTTTTATTATGTTACATTAGTCACCACACAATATATCATTAGTTTTTGATGTGGTGATCCATGATCCATTGTTTTTGTATAACACCCAGTGCTCCATGCAGTACATGCCCTCCTTAATACCCATCACCGGGCTAAACCATACCCCCAGCCCCCTCCCCTCTAAAACCCTCATTTTGTTTCTCAGAGTCCATAGTCTCTCATGGTTCCTCTCTCCATCTGATTTCCCCATACCCTTCATTTTTCCCTTCCTTCTCCTAATGTCCTCCATGCTATTCCTTATGTTCCACAAATAAGTGAAACCACATGATAATTGACTTTCTCTGCTTGACTTATTTCACTTAGTATAATCTCCTCCAGTCCCATCCATGTTGATGTAAAAGTTGGGTAGTCATCCTTTCTGATGGCTGAGTAATATTCCATTGTATATATGGACCACATCTTCTTTATCCATTCATCTGTTGAAGGGCATCTCCACTCTTTCCACAGTTTGGCTACTGCGGACATTGCTGCTATGAACATTGGGGTGCATATGGCCCTTCTTTTTTTTTTTTTTTATTCTTATGTTAATCCGCATACATTACATCATTACTTTTAGATGTAGTGTTCCATGATTCATTGTTTGTGCATAACACCCAGTGCTCCATGCAGAATGTGCCCTCCTCAATACCCACCACCAGGCTAACCCATCCTCCCACCCCCCTCCCCTCTAGAACCCACAGTTTGTTTTTCAGAGTCCATCATCTCTCATGGTTCATCTACCCCTCCGATTTCCGCTGCTTCATTCTTCCCCTCCTGCTACCTTCTTCTTCTTCTTTTTTTTCTTAACATATATTGCATTGTTTCAGAGGTACAGATCTGAGATTCAACAGTCTTGCACAATTCACAGCGCTTACCAGAGCACATACCCTCCCCAGTGTCTATCACCCAGTCACCCCATCCCTCCCACCCCACCCCCCACTCCAGCAACCCTCAGTTTGTTTCCTGTGATTAAGAATTCCTCATATCAGTGAGGTCATATGATACATGTCTTTCTCTTTTTGACTTATTTCATTCAACATAATACCCTCCAGTTCCATCCACATTGTTGCAAATGGCAAGATCTCATTCCTTTTGATGGCTGCATAATATTCCATTCTGTATATATACCACATCTTCTTTATCCATTCATCTGTCGATGGACATCTTGGATCTTTCCACAGTTTGGCTATTGTGGACATTGCTGCTATAAACATCGGGGTGCATGTACCCTTTTGGATCCCTACTTTTGTATCTTTGGGGTAAATACCCAGTAGTGCAATTGCTGGATCTTATGGTAGCTCTATTTTCAACTTTTTGAGGAACCTCCATACTGTTTTCCAGAGTGGCTGCACCATCTTGCATTCCCACCAATAGTGTAGGAGGGTTCCCCTTTCTCCTCATCCCTGCCAACATCTGTCGTTTCCTGACTTGTTAATTTTAGCCATTCTGACTGGTGTGAGGTGGTATCTCATTGAGGTTTTGATTTGGATTTCCCTGATGCTGAGTGATATTGAACACTTTTTCATGTGTCTGTTGGCCATTTGGATGTCTTCTATGGAAAAATGTCTGTTCATGTCTTCTGCCCATTTCTTGATTGGATTCTTTGTTTTTTGGGTGTTGAGTTTGATGAGTTCTTTATAGATTTGGGATACTAGCCCTTTATCTGATAGGTCATTTGCAAATATCTTCTCCCATTCTGTCGGTTGTCTTTTGGTTTTGTTGACTGTTTCCTTTGCTGTGCAAAAGCTTTTTATCTTGATGAAGTCCCAATAGTTCATTTTTGCCCTTGCTCCCCTTGCCTTTGGCGATGTTTCTAGGAAGAACTTGCTTCGGCTGAGGTCAAAGAGGTTGCTGCCTGTGTTCTCCTTTAGGATTTTGATCGACTCCTGTCTCACACTGAGGTCTTTCAACCATTTGGAGTCTAATTTTGTGTGTAGTGTAAGGAAATGGTCCAGTTTCATTCTTCTGCATGTGGCTATCCAATTTTCCCAACACCATTTGTTGAAGGGACTGTCTTTTTTCCATTGGACATTCTTTCCTGCTTTGTCGAAGACGAGTTGACCATAGAATTGAGAGTCCATTTCTGGGCTCTCTATTCTGTTCCATTGATCTATGTGTCTGTTTTTGTGCCAGTACCATACTGTCTTGATGATGACAGCTTTGTAATAGAGCTGGAAGTCCGGAATTGTGATGCCGCCGGCTTTGCTTTTCTTTTTCAACATTCCTCTGGCTATTCGAGGTCTTTTCTGGTTCCATACAAATTTTAGGATGATTTGTTCCATTTCTTTGAAAAAAGTGGATGGTATTTTGATGGGGATTGCATTGAATGTGTAGATTGCTCTAGGAAGCATTGACATCTTCACAATATTTGTTCTTCCAATCCATGAGCATGGAACGTTTTTCCATTTCTTTGTGTCTTCCTCAATTTCTTTCATGCGTATTTTATAGTTTTCTGAGTACAGATCCTTTGTCTCTTTGGGTAGATTTATTCCTAGGTATCTCATGGTTTTGGGTGCAATTGTAAATGGGATCGACTCCTTAATTTCTCTTTCTTCTGTCTTGTTGTTGGTGTATAGGAATGCCATTGATTTCTGTGCATTGATTTTATATCCTGCCACCTTACTGAATTCCTCTATGAGTTCTAGCAGTTTTGGGGTCGAGTCTTTGGGGTTTTCCACATAAAGTATCATATCATCTGCAAAGAGTGAGAGTTTGACTTCTTCTTTGCTGATCTGGATACCTTTTATTTCTTTTTGTTGTCTGATTGCTGTGGCTAGGACTTCCAATACTATGTTGAATAGCAGTGGTGATAGTGGACATCCCTGCCGTGTTCCTGACCTTAGGGTGAAAGCTCTCAGTTTTTCCCTATTGAGAATGATATTTGCTGTAGGTTTTTCATAGATGGCTTTTATGATATTGAGGTATGTACCCTCTATGCCTATACTCTGAAGAGTTTTGATCAAGAAAGGATGCTGTACTTTGTCAAATGCTTTTTCTGCATCTATTGAGAGGATCATATAGTTCTTGTTCTTTCTTTTGTTAATGTATTGTATCACATTGATTGATTTGCGGATGTTGAACCAACCTTGCAGCCCAGGGATAAATCCCAATTGGTCGTGGTGAATAATCCTTTTAATGTACTTTTGGATCCTATTGGCTAATATTTTGGTGAGAATTTTTGCATCTATGTTCATCAGGGATATTGGTCTGTAATTCTCCTTTTTGAGGGGGTCTTTGTCTGGTATTGGGATCGAGGTAATGCTGGCCTCATAAAATGAGTTTGGAAGTTTTCCTTCCATTTCTATTTTTTGGAACAGTTTCAGAAGAATAGGTATTAATTCTTCTTGAAATGTTTGGTAGAATTCCCCTGGGAAGCCATCTGGCCCTGGGCTTTTGTTTTTTGGGAGATTTTTGATGACTGCTTCAATTTCCTTAGTGGTTATAGGTCTGTTCAGGTTTTCTATTTCTTCCTGGTTCAGTTTTGGTAGTTTATACATCTCTAGGAATGCATCCATCTCTTCCAGGTTATCTAATTTGCTGGCATAGAGTTGCTCATAATATGTTCTTATAATTGTTTGTATTTCTTTGGTGTTGGTTGTGATCTCTCCTCTTTCATTCATGATTTTGTTGATTTGGGTCATTTCTCTTCTCTTTTTGATAGGTCTGGCCAGGGGTTTATCAATCTTGTTAATTCTTTCAAAGAACCAGCTCCTAGTTTCGTTGATCTGTTCTACTGTTCTTTTAGTTTCTATTTCATTGATTTCTGCTCTGATCTTTATTATTTCTCTTCTCCTGCTGGGTTTAGGCTTTATTTGCTGTTCTTTGCCCAGCTCCTTTAGGCGGAAGGTTAGGTTGTGTACTTGAGACCTTTCTTTTTTCTTGAGAAAGGCTTGTATTGCTATATACTTTCCTCTTAGGACTGCCTTTGCTGCATCACAAAGGTTTTGAATAGTTGTGTTTTCATTTTCATTGGTTTCCATGTATTTTTTTAATTCTTCTTTAATTTCCTGGTTGACCCATTCATTCTTCAGTAGGATGCTCTTTAGCCTCCATGTATTTGAGTTCTTTCCGACTTTCCTCTTGTGATTGAGTTCTAGTTTCAAAGCATTATGGTCTGAAAATAGGCAGGGAATGATCCCAATCTTTTGGTACCGGTTGAGACCTGATTTATGACCTAGGATGTGATCTATTCTGGAGAATGTTCCATGGGGACTAGAGAAGAATGTGTATTCCATTGCTTTGGGATGTAATGTTCTGAATATGTCTGTGAAGTCCATTTGGTCCAGTGTGTCATTTAAAGTCTTTATTTCCTTGCTGATCTTTTGCTTAGATGATCTGTCCATTTCAGTGAGGGGGGTGTTAAAGTCCCCCACTATTATCGTATTGTTGTCAATGTGTTGCTTTGCTTTTGTTATTGCCTTATATAATTGGCTGCTCCCATGTTAGGGGCGTAGATATTTACAATTGTTAGATCTTCTTGTTGGATAGACACTTTAAGTAGGATATAATGTCCTTCCTCATCTCTTATTACAGTCTTTGGTTTAAAATCTAATTTGTCTGATATAAGGATTGCCACCCCAGCTTTCTTTTGGTGTCCATTAGCATGGTAAATGGTTTTCCACCCTCTCACTTTCAATCTGGAGGTGTCTTTGGGTCTAAAATGAGTCTCTTGCAGACAGCATATCGATGAGTCTTGTTTTTTAATCCAGTCTGATAGCCTTTGTCTTTTGATTGGGGTATTTAGCCCATTTACATTCAGGGTAACTATTGAAAGATAGGAATTTAGTGCCATTGTATTGCCTGTAAGGTGACTGTTACCGTATATTGTCTGTGTTCCTTTCTGGTCTATGTTGCTTTTAGGGTCTCTCTTTGCTTAGAGGACCCCTTTCAAGATTTCTTGTAGTGCTGGTTTTGTGTTTGCAAATTCCTTTAGTTTTTGTTTGTCCTGGAAGCTTTTCATCTCTCCTTCAATTTTCAATGACAGCCTAGCTGGATATAGTATTCTTGGCTGCCTATTTTTCTCATTTAGTGCTCTGAATATATCCTGCCAGTCCTTTCTAGCCTGCCAGGTCTATGTGGATAGGTCTGTTGCCAATCTAATGTTTCTACCATTGTAGGTTACATATCTCTTCTCCCGAGCTGCTCTCAGGATTTTCTCTTTGTCTATGAGACTCGTAAGTTTTACTATTAGATGTCGGGGTGTTGACCTATTTTTATTGATTTTGAGGGGGGTTCTCTGTGCTTCCTGGATTTTGATGCCAGTTTCCTTCCCCAAACTAGGGAAGTTCTCTGCTATAATTTGCTCCATTATACCTTCTGCCCCTCTCTCTCTTTCTTCTTCTTCTGGGATTCCAATTATTCTAATGTTGTTTCGTGTTATGGTATCGCTTATCTCTCGAATTCTGCCCTCGTGATCCAGTAGTTGTTTATCTCTCTTTTTCTCAGTTTCTTTATTTTCCATCATTTGGTCTTCTATATTACTAATTCTCTCTCCTGCCTCATTTATCCTAACAGTTAGCGCCCCCATTTTTGATTGCACCTCATTAGTAGCCTTTTTGATTTCTACTTGGTTAGATTTTAGCTCTTTTACTTCTCCAGAAAGGGTTTCTCTAATAACTTCCATATTTTTTTCAAGCCCAGTTAGTGTCTTTAAAGTGATGATTCTGAACTCTAGATCTGACATCGTACTAATGTCCATATTGAGTAGGTCCCTGGCAGTCGGTACTACCTCTTGTTCTTTTTGTTGAGGTGATTTTTTCCATCCTGCCATTTTGTGCAGAGGAGAATAGATTAATGAGAGAACAAAATGCTAGCAGAGTAACCACATCCCCAGAAAATATACTCTAAACAAATCAGAAAAGACCTGAAGCAGTGGGAAAAGAAAGGGAAAGAGAGAAAAAAGAAAAAGAAAAAAAAGAAAAAGATAAAGATAAAAACAAACAAAAAGAAACAAAAGAAAACAACAACAGCAACAACAAAACCAGAATGTGATCAAATATGATCAGGCTGCTATATAGATCAGTGCCACACACTAGGTTTGGGGTGTATTTTGGCCTGTTAGAAGAAAGTGCCTCCCAAAATTTTAAAGAAAGAAAAACTTATATATGTACAAAAATAAGGGTTGATATGATGAAGGGATGGAATATGACTGTAAATATGGAAATTATAAAAAATTTTATGAAAGGAATTGATAAGAAGTTTGAAAAAAGAAAGAAGAGGATTTAAAAAAAGCAAAAAGAAAAAAAAAAGGGAAAGAATGTGATCAGGCAGGGGAGTAGAAAACACCATATACTAGAGATTTAGGGTATATTTTAATCTGTTAGAAGAAACTATCTCAAAATTTTAAAGAGAGAACAGCTTATATATATATATGCCAAAAATATGGGTAACTACTATGAAGAGATAGAATATAATTTTAAAAATGAAAAATAAAAATGTTTTTTTTTAAAAAGGGATTGATAAGATGTTGGTTGAAAAAGGGAAAAGGAAAAATTCAAAAAAACCCCAAAAAACAAAAAAACAGTTAAAAAAATTAACTTTGAAAGACTAAAGAATCATGGTAAAAAACCCATGAATTCTATGTGCAGTATTCCCCTAGCGCTGGAGTTCTGCCGTCCTCATTGATCAGTAAACTTGGTCTTGGCTGGCTGTTCTCGCTGATCTTCTGGGGAGGGGCCTGTTGCCGTGGTTTCCAAATGTCTCTGCCGGAGGCGGAATTGCCCCACCCTTGCCACTTCCTGGCTAAATAATCTGCTGGGGTTTGCTCTCTGGGGCTTTTGTTCCCTGCGAGGTTCCCGTACAGCTTTGGAGGCGGAGAGTGAAAATGGCAGCCTCCCAATCTCCACCCCAGAGGAGCCGAGAATCGGGGCCCCGCTCCTCAGTGAGCCCCCAGAGAAAAGCCGTCAGTCACTCCCGTCTCCCTGGTCTCCGGCCGCACCCCGTGCTCGCCCGGCCTGTGACCGCGCGTTTCTATCTCTGGCACCCGAGCCCGGGTGGAGTCTCCAAACCCAGCAGATCCCTGCGGTGCACTCCCGCGCAGCTCCTCCCGGGGGAGGAAGGTGAGTCTCCCCGGATCTGCCACTTGTTGGGTCCCTGCTGGAGGAGCAATGGCCCGACTGTGCCGCAGATCACGGTTTATGGCCACCCCGAGCTGAGAGCCCGCGCCTGGGCTCCGCCTCTGCAGCCGGCTTCCCTGCTCCGATACCTGGGAGCTCTGCCACACTCAGGCACCCCCGGTCTTTCTGTGACCCCGAGGGTCCTGAGACCACACTGTCCCGGAGGGTTCCACCCCCCGCTTAGCCACCAGAGTGACGTCCCTTGGCGGAGCAGACTTTTAAAAGTTCCGATTTTGTGCTCCGCGGCTCAATCACTTGCCAGAAGCGGCCGACGGAGGCCCCTCCCCCGCCGTCTATCCTCCCGAATATCGCCTCTGATTCACTTCTCCGCACGTCCTACCTTCCAGAAAGTGGTCGCTTTTCTGATGAGAGAGTTGTTGCTCTTCTTTTCTTCGATCTCCTGTTGAGTTTGTAGGTGTTCAGAATGGTTTGATCCCTATCCAGCTGAATTCCTGAGAGGAGAGGAAATCCAGGTCTCCTACTCCTCTGCCATCTTGCTCCGCCCCCCGCCTATGGCCCTTCTTTTCACTACATCTGTGTCTTTGGGGTCAATACCCAGGAGTGCAATTGCTGGGGCATAGGGTAGCTCTATTTTTAATTTTTTGAGGAACCTCCACACTGTTTTCCAAAGTGGTTGTACCAACTTGCTTTCCCACCAAAAGTGTAAGAGGGTTCCCCTTTCTCCACAACCTCTCCAACATTTGTTTCTTTCCCTGTCCATTTTTGCTATTCTAAGTTGTGTAAGGTGGTATCTCAATGTGGTTTTGATTGGAATTTCCCTGATGGCTAATGATGATGAACATTTCCCTGATGGCTAAATGTCTGTTAGCCATTTGTATGTCTTCTTTGGAGAAGTGTCTGTTCATGTCTTCTGCCCATTTTTTGACTTGATTATTTGTTTTTTGGGTGTTGAGTTTGAGAAGTTCTTTATAGATCTTGGATACCAGCCCTTTATCTGTAGTGTCATTTGCAAATATCTTCTCCCATTCTGTGGGTTGCATCTTTGTTTTATTGACTGTTTCCTTTGCTGTGCAGATGTTTTTATCTTGATGAAGTCCCAAAAGTTCATGTTTGCTTTTGTTACACTAGCTTTTGGAGATGCATCTTGAAAGAAGTTGCTGTGGCCAATGTCAAAGAGGTGACTGCCTATGTTCTCCTCTAGGATTTGGATGGATTCCTGTCTCACATTGAGGTCTTTCATCCATTTTGAGTTTATCTTTGTGTATGGTGTTAGAGAATGGTCGAGTTTCATTCTTCTGCATGTGGCTGTCCAATTTTCTGAGCACCATTTATTGAAGAGACTGTCTTTTTTCCATTGCATGTTTTTTCCTGCTTTGTCGAATATTATTTGACCATAGAGTTGAGGGTCCATATCTGGGTTCTCTATTCTGTTCCATTGGTCTATATGTGTGTTTTTGTGCCAGTACTATGCTGTCTTGATGATCACTGCTTTGTAATACAGCTTGAAATCAGGCAACGTGATGCCCCCAGCTTTGTTTTTCTTTTTCAACATTTCCTTGGTGATTTGGAGTCTTTTCTGATTCCATACAAATTTTAGGATTGTTTGTTCCAGCACTTTGAAAAAGGTAATTGAAATTTTGATCAGGATGTCGTTGAAAGTATGGATTGCTCTGGGTAGCATAGACATTTTAACAATGTTTATTCTTCCGATCCATGAGCATGGAATGTTTTTCCATCTTTTTGTGTCTTCTTCAATTTCTCTCATAAGTGTTCTGTAGTTTTGAGAGTATAGATCCTTTACCTCTTTGGTTAGGTTTATTCTGAGGTATCTTATGGTTTTTGGTGCTATCGTAAATGGAATCGTTTTTCTAATTTCTCTTTCTACAGTTGCATTGTTAGTGTATAAGAAAGCAATTGATTTCTGTGCACTGATTTTGTATCCTGCCACATTACTGAATTGCTGTATGAGTTCTAGTAATTGGGAGGTGGAGTCTTTTGGGTTTTCCACATAAAGTATCATGTCATCTACGAAGAGAGAGAGTTTTACTTCTTCTTTGCCAGCAATAAAGTATTTTTTAAAAGATTTTATTTATTTTAGGGGGAGAGAGTGGCAGGGAGAATCAGAGGGAGAGTGACAAGCAGCCTCTGCACTGAGCATAGAGCCTAACCTGGGGCTTGATCCCACAACCCTGAAATCTTGACCTGAGCCAAATTCAAGAGTCAGAGGCTTAACTGACTGAGACACACAGGCACTCCAGCAATAAAGTATTTTTTGGTTAAGGTATGCACATTATGTTTTTAGACTTAATGCTATTGCACACTTAAAAGACTATAGTATAGTGCAAACATAATTTTATAAGCACTGGAAAACCAAAAAAATTATTTAGCTTTATTGCTCTATTCACTTTATTGCAGTGGTCTGGAAGAGAACTTGCAATGTCTCTGAGGTATGCCTCTATTACCCTGTACCCTCTTACCCACTCCTGCCATTCCTTACATGTATTGTTTTATATGTTCTCAGAGGCAATGGAGACAAAGAATTCAGCCAATAGTTTTTTTGGGGGGGGGATAATCTCAGGAAATGCCTTTAGGGAGAAAAAAGTAAAGCATTAACTCCCGAAGAAGATTACTTATTAAGCTAGTTACCACTGTGGCCAGCTGAAGCTTAATCCCACAACAGAATTCTGGGAAACTGTACAAAAAAGTGCTCTGGGTTATTTCATCTAAAAAACAAGGGCTCTGGGGTATTAATACACAAACTCAGATTAGTTATTGGCCATTAATTTTCTAGAATATTCAGACTGCTAAACTTGAAATTAGAAAGAGTTCTTACTGCAAGAGAAAGCCCTCAGGCCAGGAAGAAAAAAGGCAAGTACTTACTGACTTGGAAGTCTGGCTGGTCTGCACTGAAATGGTAAAGACCAAAGGGATATGAGCCAGGCACCAATGGCCCTCCTGCACTCCTCATTCATTTTCTGTACTGCCATCAGCATGCTTTTGGACAAAATGTAAATTTGGTTCAGTAGCCCATTGCTTAGATATATCAAAGTGTTCATAGTACTCTGAATAAAGTTCAAAATCCCAAACATAATATAAAAAGTGCCAGCAAAATTCAGTCTTAGTTACTTTTCCAAATTTATCATCATTTTATCATCTTATTCCACCCACAACAGGTTTTTTTCAGATTTTACAATACGATGTGGCACCTCTTGACACAGGTCATCTGTGCAGAGTAGGCCTTCTTTTCCTATTTCTATTTCTATTTCCTATTCTATTTTTTTTTTTATTTTAGCTTATTCACTACTTCCCAGGTAGGACAGGCTTCCCTGATCTCTCATGTGAAACTACTCTTATGTCTTTTTATAAAATTATATACCCTCTCTTTATAAAATTTACCAGACTTATTATTTTGCATTTATTTTAAATATTTGATAATGATTATCCTCAAATTGATTGCATGATCAAAACTTTTAGGTTTTCCCTCTTCAATTTTGTATCTCCATCATTTGACATAGTAACTGATTTTGATAGTTCTATAATTAAAAAAAAAGGTAAACAGGGGCACCTGGGTGGCTCAGTCAATTAAGCACCTAACTCTTGATTTCACCTCAGGTCATGATCTCAGGGTCCTGAGATTGAGCCCTGGGTGAGGCTCTGAGCTTAGTGGGGCATCTGCTTGAGCTTCTCTCTCTCCCTCTGTTCCTCACCCTGTTCACACTCTCTCTCTCAAATAAATAAATAATCTTTTTAAAATAAGATAAACAAAGTTATTTATAATGTCTAGAGCTGTTATAAAATACATATTTGTGATAATCTTGCATTTTATATTCTTACAAATACCAAATAATAATTAATAATGAATATCACTTATCCATATATAGAATGATAGTGAACTAAATATTGTTCTTGTATTACCTTATTTAGAGGAAGTTGTAATTTATGATCACTTTATCCATAGGAATGTATTAAGTGTCTAATATAAATAGATGTCATAAGGGACTATTGATGTAAAAGACAATATTTATGACTTCAAACATCTCATGGTCTTGTGGGGACACAATGTAATATGTATTTATATGTGAATGAAAATGATATAACTATTGTATATATCAGTTGAGGAAGGGGTTTATACAAAAAGCACACTAGGCATTAACTAAATACTAATGAAAATAAGCAATTATTAGGGAAATTGCACTAAGGACTGTGGTGATATATCTGGGAAGAAATGGAAAGAATGGGGGACTTTTAGTAGGCCTTGGAGTGTGGCTAGAATGGAGTAGTTTGACAACGGTGGGGATACTGTGCATCTGTTTGATTAAAGAACAAAATATTTCAAGTATGACACCATCATTTTGTATAAAAACAAAAAGCAATGAGATACACAACAACTGAAAGTGAAAGTTTATTTTATTTACTTCCCAAGAGATGAACTCAATTAATATGTGAAAGTCATCACACTTTGACATTTCATTGGAGATAGCCAATGCTGAATCTTCCTTTGAATAATGCAGTTGCTTGACAACTACCAAACAGATCTTATTTAGACATACATCTATGTGGCATATGTTTTCCCTTCTTTTCCCTTTCTCCCCTTGGCAATCCTGCAAATACCAGGCCATCATGAAAGCTATGGAAAAGCAAGCTTTCATTATAAAATTCAAAATAGAATTTCATTATAAAACTTGTAAGGCTGCTTTTAGGCAAACAGACATGAGCAATGGAATGTAGAAAGGGCCCACAGTGACCCTTTGGCTGAATACAGACAGGTGCATCAGGTAACCCACCTCAAAATGTCTATAGGCCCTAACTGATCAATTGGAGACTTGCAATCAGGCAAAGTTACCAAAAAAGGGAATTCCCCACATTGCCCTACCTTCTCCTCTTCCCCTTTTAAATGGCCCCGCCCATTGCCTCCTTGCAGAAAGCACTCCTCTGCTGTCCTGCCCGCTGCTACCTTAAGGTGTATTTGATACACTTCTACCTCCTGTTTTCTGCCTTAGGTGAATTCTTTCACCTCCTGCGCCACCGTCTTCTACCAGATCAGTTGCCCCACGTTTGGGGGCCCTCATCTGATTGGGAGAGACATTCCAGTCAGACACCACAAAACTCACATGTTTGTTAACAAAGGTGGTGTGAAGAAAGGTCAGTATCAGGGTTAGCATAGGATTGTGAAGAATTTGCAAAGCAGAGACAGAATTCTCAGGTTCAAATATTCAATCTATCCTTGGCTGTATGACTTTGGGCTATTTAGTTAGTTTCTTGGAGCTCCAATATTTTTATCTGTAAAATGGGGTTGAAAATAACTCTATCCTAGGGTTATGAAGATTAAATTAGTCGCTTCATGTAAAGTGGTTAGGATAGTGCTTGGCCTATATTGAACACTCAAGTAGCTAAATGCTTATGCTGAAGAAATATTTTCCAGAGAGACTTGGTCATTTGGACTGCTTATTTCTCCTTCTTACCCTATACCTTCCCAAATCTCTAAGGAATCAGATTTATAGTGGCATCCAATAGGAAAACAGGAAGCCAAAGGACAAATAGCATAGGGAGAGTCTGAATCACAAAAGGAGATAGATTAGGGAGAAGAGGGAAAAGAGGAAGGAGTTCCAGGATGGGAGAGGTTGTTGCTCTGAAGACCTTGAGGAAGAAAACATTTGATACCCTATCATCAGTAACAGAGCCCAGGCACTAGTGAAGAAAACTCTCACAGAGGGGAAAACAATGAATAACCAGCAGAGTTGGTTCCCAATCTCTACCAGATGAGGATGTGGTAAAGGGTTGCAAATTACAATTTGATTTTAAAGAAAAGAAAGTCTTAGAGACACTATGCATGTGGTGACTAGTGAGAAGTTAATACCATTAGGGATATAAATTGTATTTGTCTTTTCCCTTCATGATAGTAGTACTGTGAGTACACATAGAAAAGGACAAAAAGCCAGACAATTATTAGATATGATTTTTTAAATTTTATAAATCATCAGGTAGAAATTATGTGTAATTTTATATTTCTTAAAGTATGCTGCATGTATGGAGAACTAATGCGTGCACGGTATTTCCTCATTTTCTGAATTTAAAATTACCCTCAATAAAAAAAAGCTTTCATGATGGCCTGGTATTTGCAGAATTGCCAAGAGGAGAAAGGGAAAAGAAGGGAAAACATATGCCACATAGGTGTATGTCTAAATAAGATCTGTTCAGAAGTTGTCAACATATAACTACCTACAGTTTGCATAATCAGCTGTTAATTTTCCATCTTTTTCCCTCAATTATTTCTTTTGTTCTAGTTGCAGATTAATGTGTTGTCATTGTAGTTTCCAAAATCTCAGAATTTGTGCCAAAATATTAAAAATATGCTCCAATATTTATTTTCTCCATTTACTTACTATTGTTTAATCAAATTATTGTACTTTAGCCCTCCCTTCAAATCTGTGTAATTAAAGACAAAGTTGCCACTGTAACTTCATGTTTGTTGGTGATCTTAAGAGTTTTCAGAAATTTGCTATTGCACTGTGCTATCCACTTGTTAATTTAGCTCCATGGGAGAGCTAAATTTTGAAATAGTTCCTAATGTCAAAAATTTAGTGATCTTAAGTTAGTTTCAGCAAACTCTAATTTTATTGTTCTAATAGGTTTCCTTTTGAAAGTTTGTTTCATTTTGTTTTGGAGTTTTTGTTTGCTTACTTAAAAAAATAAAATTATAAGGTTTTGGAAAAGAAATCATGTCTTTTAACCAAATAGATGCAAAATTATTGGAGAAGTTTGTTTGAGGTAATAGGGTTAAACATTGTTTTTTGTTGTTGCTGCTGTTTATCATATGCAAATCTGACAGTAAAAATTTTAGGGGACAAATATTTATCTCTTTCTTATTTATAATAAGTAAAAAATAATCAGAATATTTTGCATTTTTAAGACTCTTCAGTCATATTCTGGCTTACTAAAGTGAACAATTCTCTTTAATCATGGATATCAAACCTATGAAATCATTTATCTTTGGTAGTAATTGTGGAAGAAATAGAAAGTGTATGTAGCAATTTTTTTTCTATGAAGCTTTCCTAAAACTCTCTTAATAATTAAATGTATTATGGTATAATTGTGATTAGTTGTTGCTAGACTTTGTTTTTCATTCTAATGATTGGCTGTTATATGAAGGCCATATTTTAATAGGAACAATTATTATGGAAAACATAATTATCATTGTTAAAACACTGAAGGCACTTGATTATTTTCTCAAATATTTTCAGTTGTTTTTCTAAACAAAGATGGGAATTACAAAAGAAAGCTCTTTCTAAATTCATTTTCAAAATAAATTCAAATTAGTTTTCAAGTGTTTAAAATATTATTCATTATTTTCGTATTCATTTAGTATACATTGTATTATTCATGTGGTTTTGATTCTTCTGTGCAAGGAAAATATTCTGAAAGCATTGCATGACACTATATTCAATTCTGATGAAAGTTAAGTTATAACTAAGTAAACTGTATTTAATTGACAGGTGAATAAATGTTCCATGACCTATTTAATCACAACTATTAATATGGAAAAAATTGTAACAAGTTTAAATAACTAAACAATTGTTCATATTATTTCTCATTCAACACATTTATTCACACATAACCATAATTGGAAGAACTGTCCAGATGACTGCTTTCAGAAATTTAGCCTTTAGCTTTTAAAGACATCTCTCAACACATTTCACTAATTCCTTAGAGTTAGATATTAAATAAATCTCAGATCTTATAAAAGAAGTATATCCTTTAATTTGCTTAGAAAAAGAAATTTGCTAAAATTAAGTGTTATAGCAATCATTTTTAAAGTTAAAATGTACATGCCAATTAAACCACTTCTATTTTAATACTACCTCTTATCACAATAATGTGCTTTCAATATTCTATTCTTAATACTGTGGAAAATTTAAAATTACCCTCAATAAAATCTTAGAATATTACTGCAGGGAATGTTTAAGGGGTCTTTCAAGTTTAATACATACCAAAGAAAATAAATAAAACTGAAAAAGAATTGAAACCTTGAAAACCTCAAAAACTAATTTAGATTTCAATAAGAATTGATTATGAGAATTTGACATTGCAGAATTCTGAAAAATATATATATAAACATATATATAATATTTCAGAATACAAATACATCTGAAGTGTTGTGAACTTATACTACACAATTAAATTTTCTAAACTTTCCAACCCATACATTCTCACATTGTTCATTTTTTAAATTGTTGTAAAAAGCACATAATATAAAATTTAACATCTTAACCATTTCTAAGTGTGCAGTTCAGTAATGTTAAGTGTATTCAGAGAGTTGTATAATCAACCTCCAACATTTTTTCATTTTGTTAAACTGAAACTATTTCCATTAAAAAATTCCCCATTTTGACCTCCCCTTATCCCTGGCAATGACCATTCTCTTCTCTGTTTCTATGAATTTGACTAATCTGGATAACTTATGTAAGTGGGATCATACAAGATTTGTGTGTTTTGGGTTGTTTGTTTTTGTTTTATGTGATTGGCTTAATTTTATGTGATTTACTTACCATTATGTTTTCAAGTTTCATGTGGTATCGTTTATCAGAATTTCCTTTCATTTTAAGGCTGAATGATATTCCATTATATGTGTATACTGTATTTTTAAAGTTTTTATTTAAATCCCAGTTAACACACAGTGTAATATTAGTTTCAGGTGTACAGTAGTGATTCAACACTTCCATACAACATCTGGTGCTCATCACAATTGCACTCCTTAATCCCCATCACCTATTTAACCCACTCCCTACCCACCTCCCCTCTGGTAACCATCAGTTTGTTATCTATAGTTAAGGGTCAGTTTCTTCCTTTGCTGCTCTTTTTTTTCCCTCCTATGTTCATTTGTTTTGTTTCTTAAATTCCACATATGAGTGAAATCACATGGTATTTGTCTTTCTCTGACTGACTTATTTCACTTAGCATAGTACCATCTAGCTCCATCCTCACTGTTGCAAATAACAAGATTCATTCTTTTTTTTATGGCTGAGTAATGTTCCTTTGGATATATATACTTCATCTTCTTTATCCATTCATCAGTTGATGGACATTGGGCTCTTTCTATAATTTGGCTGTTGTCAATGATTTTGCTATAAACATCGCGGTGCATGTACCCCTTCAAATTAGTATTTTTGTACCCTTTGGATAAATACCTAATAGTGCAATTGCTGGACCATAGGGTAGTTCTATTTTTAACTTTTTGAGGAACCTCCATACTGTTTTCTGAAGTGGCTGCCCCAGTTTGCATTCCCACCAACACAGTGCAAGATGGTTCCCCTTTCTCTGCATCCTTGCTGAACATATACCATATTTTGTTTATCCATTCATCCATCAGTGGACACTTGTGCTGCCTCCACCTCTTGACTCTTATGAATAGTGCTTCTATGAACATGGGGGTGCAAATATATCTTTAAGATCCTGCTTTCAATTCTTTTGAATAATATACCCAGAAGTAGAATCACTAGGAACACTATTTTCATTTCTAAGTTGTGAGATTGATCAGTGTAACTTTTACTATAGGTGTGATGATTTCACTTCAGCACTATATTTAATTCATACAAAAGAGACTATAGAACCCATCAGTTGTAATTATTCATTAATTAAATTAGAATTTGGGGGAATATAAGCTAACAAAATATTATTCTTATTCATTTTTCAATTTGTTTCACTCATCATTACTTATTTGTTGAAGTACTATTGTATTCCTATGTGCTTCTGACATTTATGGATGTAAAATGACTAATCATAACACACCTGAACTATGGTGGGTTGATGGGAGGAAAGTTTAAGGGTATAAAACAAAGAAAATTGTGCTACCCAATATAAAGGCTGCTTTCTTCTGGGATTCTGACTAAAAAGTAATTTAAAATGAGATAATATTAATCTATCCAATCATTAAAATGCCATGGAGAAGGATAATATAGCAGCAAGCATATATCAGATAGAGAATGCTTACATTAGAGTCAAAAGTCATTACCAGTTTAAGAAATCAAGTTGTTAGCCGGGAATTTTGGGGAGATTTTCCTGGGTAATTAAAGTGAGAAAGGTTCTAATTGAATGAATTTGAGCATTTTCAGACTTAATAATTAGAAATATTGCCATGTGATAGAAACAAAAATAAACGTTAACAAAACCCAGCTTTGACAAAGAAAGGTATTTGAACCTAGACACAAATAAATGCACAGTGAAGCAAAATTACTGTAAATCTAGAAGTTAGAAATATATGTGTTCAATTTCTACTTATGATCTTGGTGACTTCCTTATGCTTATGACACAATGCCTCACTTATATTTTCTTTCTTAGGGAAATAAATAGAATTAGCAAATTGTGATCTCGACTATTATAAACTACAGTAAGATTTGCTGTGTCACTTTTTTTCAGATAACAACATGTAGATATTACAAAAATTGAACGCGTAATCTTTGTGTAGTTGTTGTGGGAAAAATCATTCTGTATAGAATTACTTTTCTTTGCTAGTTAATGTATCTTTTAAAGGAAGCCTATCCAGTGAAACTGTCTCAAATGAAGTGACATGGTTATGAGTATATATTAACAAAGAAATCATTTCTGTCTCAAGAGAGGCATCAGATGAGAGAGAACAACTATTTTCTTCAAAGCAATCATTTATACCTAGGGAACATAGCTGTAGGTTCAGGGTATTTGTTTTAATCCATCAATCAATAGAGCATGCTTCCTGAACTATTCTCCAAAAAGGAAAATCTCACTAGATTGGCATGGAAAAATTCTGTGTACAATATTTGAATGTTGACTAAGGCTGCCTTCTGTAAAATATAATGGAGGATAGCAGAGGAAAAACAACAACAAAATTTGATCCGTATTTTTTGATGTATAGAAACTTCTGTTTCATTACTTAAATTAAGGAATCACAGTTGATTTAGGGAAGAAAGAAGGGTCATGTCTGATTTGGAATATATTCTAAGATAATGTCATTTAGGGTAGGCAAAGTTATTTATCTATTGATTAAACTCTATATATTATGTTTCCCATCTAAACCTGATGTTTTCAATAAATCCTTTTTTGGGGGGTAGGAAGTCACTTAAATATTTTGTCTTAAGAAGTTCCTCCAGGTAGTTTCCTAGAGTTTCCCTGAACAAGTGAATCCTCCTGGACTTTGATATTAAGAATCTCATGGGTCAACAGGATTTCATACCTATTGCTGCTGCAAATTGGTTAATCCCTTTGGAAAGCTACTTGGCCTTATCTTTAAACATTGAACATTCACATATTCTGTGACCCAACGATTTTCCAGGCATATACCAAAGATGCATTTGGTACATTTGTGCACCACAAGAAAATTACAAAAATAGTCATAATGGCAATGTTTGTAATAGCAAGAGCAGATAACAAATGACTGTCAACAGAGAAACAAATAAACAAATTGTGGTGTATTGTGGAATATATTTTGCTGGTGAAAAAGACTGAATGACAGCTACATGTGATCATGTGATGCCAAGTGATAGCAAGTTGTCACGTGACCACAGCATGATGTTCTTTATAAGGTTCAAAATTACTAAAACTAAGTAATAAAATTTTTATCAAACATAAAAAAATAAGAATCTCATATGCAGTGATGGCAAGACTCAATAAAGAGCACCCTTGACAGAAGGCTATCTTTCTGTTATTTCTACTTAGAAATATTACACACTTTGTGTAAGTACTATGCTAATTACTTGAGATATAAGAATAAACAATTTTCAGCCATGGCCCTCAAAGAATTCATAGCTCATTAGAAAGACACACATCTCTATATTCATATAGCACTATGATTCTGAAAGTATGAATATAGTATTTCTTTAAGAATATTGCAGCATGTTGAGATGTAATGATTATTTTTCAGAAATATGGTCTACCATCTCTTTATGATCTTTGGTAAGGTTTTTTTTTTTTTTAAGATTTTATTTATTTATTTATTTGAGAGAGAGAGAGGGAGAGCACATGAGAGGGGGGGAGGGTCAGAGGGAGAAGCAGACTCCCTGCTGAGCAGGGATCCTGATGCGGGACTCAATCCTGGGACTCCAGGATCATGGCCTGAGCCGAAGGCAGTTGCTTAACCAACTGAGCCACCCAGGCGCACTGGTAAGGTTTTGTTAAAGCCATATAAATTGCCATATCACACACTTATATGATGGGTTTAATATTGTGGTTTGGGGAAGGGAAATTTATGATAAAAATGTTAAGAGAAAATTAAAATCCTAGACATATTTTTTTAGAAAATGATTTAGTAACAATACCATTGCTAACTTTATATTATTCAGAGCTGGTAAAGGCAGTCTCATGTACACAATCTTTAGACACCCACCACACACACACTCTACTGCATAAGAATAAACCTTGGGCCTGGATCACTTTTCTTACCAAGCAATAACCCACATAGCCTGTGGGCTTATCACTTTGTGGAAATATCTTTCTCTGTGTGTGCTCAATTAGTACTTTTGATTAAATGTGAGCATCATATGGCACCTGGCCAACCCCACAAGGCACAAGATGGGGATGCTTAGGACCATTGCTCTGTATCATTGCTAGGGTTACCCACTGACCATGGAAGACTGATGCTCACTAATGAAGCTGATCCTGCTCTTTCTCTTCTCAATGTACAGTGGCGTTCCATCCTATATTTGGCTGCACTGGTTTCCTTGGTGACTCTAATACCAAGATGCAATGGGCAAAGTGTGTGGAATCCCCATCTGGATATGATAATCTGTGCATGGTACTCTGCTCAACATTCAGTAATTTGAATCCGTCAACTAATAGTGTGCTTTATAATTCTAGACTCCTTTGAGTAACTGTCAGAATCTAACTTAAAAAAAGAATGAATTAGCTAACTAATTTAGAGATTAGATGTAATTGTTACAATCATGGCTCATATCTTAGGTATGGGGCACAGAAATATTTCTCTAGCTTTCTTCTCCTCTCTTTATTTATGGCTTAGTTCTGCTCACTTCTGCTATATTTCATTCTTATTAGATTTTGTACCAAAGATTTTCTCCTCTTCTTACTACCCAGACCTCCAGGTCCTTAAAATTGATGAATACAGAGAAAGAATAGGCATTTTTCTTTTTCCTTTAGCATCAGTAGAAATATCAGGGGAAGCCTAACTTGTCCTGATTAAAGCATATACCCACATCTGATTCAATCTTTGCAGTAGAGAGCTGGATTGTCCTGGTGGCTGAAATCTGAGTCACATGCTCACATTTAGTACTAATGGGATCAGTTACATATGAGCCAGACATATAAAATTGTGTAAACATGATTCTTAACATAAGACATACTAGACCTAGAAAAAGCCCATACTTTAAGAGCACTCCTAACTTCACCACTTACTAACCAGAACAGTGAACCTTCAATTCACAGAATAGGATGTTAATGCTCAGCTCTCTGATTTACCTAAATACAGTGAAAAATTTAAATCCATGAGCCTATCACTTTCCTACTAAAAATGAAGAAGATTAGATGATGTGGGAGAACGTCATGGAGGAGGTAACATTTGAGATTCACTTTAAAAGACTAAATAGAAACAAAAGTGGAAGGACAGTGTTATTCTAGCCCTCCTTTTATTTTTTATTTCTAAAAAGACTTCTTCTTTTACACTTTGGAAACATACCATTATTTGCCTTTGTCCTTCTTTATTTTTCACTTTTAATTTGAATTATAATTATTTATTTAATGTTCTCTCTCCTAATCATTTTAAAGAATATAAAAGTGAAATTAAATAAGCCTGAGCATAATAAGGAAATGAAAATAAAAACAGAGTAGATGATATAACAAAAAGATAGATTTCATTTTTTATCTTAATAATATGCTAGTTTTAAAATAATATAAGTAGTCCGGGCGCCTGGGTGGCTCAGATGGTTAAGCGTCTGCCTTCGGCTCAGGTCATGATCTCAGGGTCATGGGATTGAGTCCCGCATCGGGCTCCCTGCTCCTTGGGAGCCTGCTTCTCCCTCTGCCTCTCTCTCTCTCTCTGTCTGTCTCTCATGAATAAATAAATAAAATCTTTAAAATAAATAAATAAATAAATAAATAAATAAATAAATAAATAAATAAA